>NC_036853.1:31322971-31327826 GCF_002910315.2 Salvelinus sp. IW2-2015 | reverse complement strand
AACGTCTGGCAACAGCGCCGAGCCGGACCACGTAGAAAATGGCTGTAGGGACAGCTACAACCGGTTGTTACAATTAACCCTCGAGAGTACGACAACACAGGCATCTGAGAGTAGACCAAATGTTGTTACCAATCTCTGCTGGCACATAATCTCCATAAAAATTGCACACCAAATAAAGCATTTTCAACGAATTGACATTTCATTGAGAGAGCAGAACGAGAGAGGCAAGAGAGAGAGAAAGTTCATTCACAGCATACTAAGAAAACACAGTCAGATGTAGAGTGAAAGAAGTCAACAATCCGCAATCCACCATTCAAAGGTCCGCCTTCTAGGAACTTCTTCTCGCTCTGCTGTTATGCCTTAAATTGCAGTTGAACAGGAAAGAGAGTGTGTGGTGGTGTTGCGCGGCGTGTGAGCCTGCATGCAGGTGTAAAATGTCCTCTTGTGTGTGAGTATGTACCTGTGTTGAGAGTATGCAGCCAGTCTAAATATAACCATGGTAGACGAGAGCGTGAATAGAGGTGCGGACAGAGAGCAAGGGAAAGGCTAGGAGAGGGAGAGCTATAGAGTGCGGAGGGGCCAGGGTGGGGGGGTAAGTGAGACGGGATCAGATGGCGGCTCGTTGGCATGGGATCAGTTTGTTACCTTCTTAACTGTAAGAAATATTTTATCCAGAGCGGAAGGCTGCTTTCCCAGCTATGCATAAATATGATGCGTTTATGTGCTGGCTGTGTGGTAACGAGTTTACGGTCGCCAGGCCTGAGGGGGTAGGAGAAGGGGGGACAGGCACACATGTACACACAGTCAGTCAGTCACACATGTACACACAGTCAGTCACACACGCACGGGGACAGACACAGACATTCTCTCTTTCTCTTTATCATGATCTGATGACCTATGGTAGAGAAGGTAGATATACCCAGTGGTGTAGTTTACCCACTCGGTGGGCATTGCGTATTTAAGTGATAATGCCCGAGAAGCCGGTGTTTGGAGGATAGATTGGCACGGGTGTTGTTAGGCCCGAGACGAAGTCCCTTCGAGGGGCATTATTACTTTTACACAACGGGTTACCAACATATTCAAATAATGATTGACATTTTCATTAAAAACGTTATTTTGATGAATTTATTCATATTATTTCATCCTTCCACAAGATACAGTCCCGAAACAAATCTACTGTAGGGGTGCTACCCAAGCCGGCTGGTCGTTCGTTCTATTGGTTCGGTTGCCAGAGACGGGACCCAGTCGTTCAGTCCAAAAAGACTGAACGAATGGACACGACCCAGTCGTCGTTCCAAATGTTCCTTATCCCTTGCTTGCTAGCTAGCCAACTACGGTTAACTTAGTCGCGTCAATCAGTGCAGACAGAATAACAACAGCAGCTGCATTTGTTTAAGCTGTTTTCAAGTGACATTTATTTGGATATATCCATAACAACGAGCTAATGAGGCACGATTTCGCCTGGCATAGAAAATGTGCTCTCTTGTCAGGACACTGTTGTTCAGAGGAGCTAGCCAATAACACAGCTAACACAAAAACGTCAAACTGAAGCTGGAAAGACTGCAAACTAGCTGCAATTCGTTTCGGTTTACCTTTTTTCAATTGACATTTCTCCCGATCCCGACACGTTCATTACTATGGGACAGTTGGAGATCGAATTTGAATATTGAAACACTGTTGCAAATGTCAGAGRGAYMGACTGCAAGGTTTRTACAAATCTTCGCTGTTGAAAACRAAATGTTATYCTGAAAGAAATGTGAGCTAATGTCTAGATGCTTTTTATAGTGGAGATCAGKCTGGAGTGTGCTTTTAACCAATCAGCATTCAGGATTAGACCCACCCATTGTATAAACGCACTTATTAATCCCCAGGATGCGTATCGGAGTAGTGTAGTGGTAGGTATACGCCATATCAAKTAATAAGGCTGATGGAACAGATCAGAATGTTTAGCTTCAAATGATGATAAACGATTCATTTTTTCACAKTTTCAGAGCAGCAATGTRCACACGGCAGCAGGCCTAGAATGGTGAGAATGTTCCAAAATTCAATTGGCAGGAAAGCACAGTTCTAAAATACACGCCGCACCTGCGAGCGATTTCATGGACAGAGATGGAAAATATCCATTCAAGATGTTGAAAGTGGGGAGATCTAAAGATGCAACAACAATCATGGGTTGCTAATATGACTTTTGATAATGCGTCTGGCTGCTAGACGATGAAATACAGTTGAAAGAAAGCCAATAGAACAGGAGAACGCATATGAGGGATGTCTTTATAAAATAATTGCCTCCACTTTTCTATGGTGGGATTGTGGCTTTAGGCTACTTTGAAGCCAGTTAAGACGTGCCTCATAATATGAAGTAAAACGTCCAGGTGTCGAACAATTAAGGAACAGGAGAAATATAGCGACGCTAATGATAGGCCTAACCGTCTTCTGGTAGATTCAAAGGCTTTTGCAAACTCCATCATGTGCTACAGAAACACCACTAACCAAACGCATATATTAAAGGGTAACTACACTCAAAAATCCTTATGTGGTTTAAGCATGGTTGTGTACTTAGAACATCCAATTTGGTTGTTTTCTATTTTTTTTTAAGTGTGACTTTGAGAGCGAAAACCTGAACAGAAAAAACAAACCTGTGAATTTCTGACTCTGTTGACAGCCTAATTTATCTGTTTCAATAGTAGGCCTACTATTAGACTACTTGCACAGTGCAGCTTGGGTTGGCCTGACTTTGAAAGACCAAAATGGGATGTATTATTTTAGGTCATTCAGAGTGTRTGTCGCTGTTTCTCAAATAATTGTTCACCTTTCCTTTGTGGACCGTTTGGGAAATGTTTGGCAAAATGAGTGTATACCCACTTCTCYAGGCACYGCTACACCACTGGACACACCCTCGTGGACATACTCTTCACACAAACATATAAACTGTCCTCCWAACAGCCCTGGGTATGGAGGGACAGCTGTTGAGAGTGAGGGCTTGTCAATAGTGACATAACTCTAGTGTCTGAGTGACACATTGAGGACCAGAGGGTAACAGTGCACGGCCACACAGACACACATGACCCCCCCCAAAAATATAGAGTTCCCATACACACTCTGTTTCCACATTCACCGCTAGTACCACTCCTATCCTCTCTTTCCGTCTGTCTCTGTCCCTACCAATCCTATATCTGTTCATCTATCCCCTCCCTCCCTCCTATAACCCTCTCTCTGTCTCAGTTGTTGTTTATGAGTGTCTGTGTAACACATGCTTTTTCACACTGTCAGGCCTCATTTAAATATAGCACAGAGAAATGAGGATATATAAAACCAAAGGGCATTAATATTTATTCTATTAGCTGAAGTGCTTAGGTCTGGTGTGTGTGTGTGTGCTCGCGTTTGTGCGTGCACATGTGCTTGCTAGCTGGTGGTGGCTGTGGGAGGGATAGCAGGCAGTAATTACAGATGGAGGAAGTGCTGAGGATGGCACTATGGGGCAGGCAGGCAGACACTCCAGCAGCTCAGGGGTTAACCCCGCTTCCCTCTCCATCTCCATCCTCTTTTCTCGTTCCATCTCTCGCTTTGTCTCGCGCTCACTATCCCTCCCTCCCGAACACTCTTTCTCGCTCTCTCTTTTCTATCTATCCCCCATCACTACCTTCTCCCCCTTTTCTATTCTGTATTTCTCTTTTGTGCCTGTCTCTCTCGTTTTATCCAATTTGGACCCTCTTGGTCCCTTTCGCCTTCTCTCATTCCCTTGATCTCCCACCTTTCTCTTGTTTCTCCATCTCCACCACTCTTTCAACTCCTTCTCTCACTTGAACCCCATCCACCCCCCCTTCTGTTTCCCTCTCTCTCTCCCCCTCCTCCTTCTCCTCCCCTCCTTCCCACTCTACTCCTCCCTCCTTGCCCCTCTCTCCACCGGCCCCCTCCCTCTCTGTAATGGTAAATGTGCTGACTCGTCCTGGTTTGGAACACAGTGGAGAGAGAGCTCTTCTAATAGACCCCTGAGACATCCCAGCATTTCTTAAATCAAGTGGAAAATGATTAACTTGGTGTGGAATAAAGATGTTCTGTCCGCTGTTCACTTTTTTTTATCTTCCGTTTCTTGGCTCTTGCTCTCTTTCCCTCTTTTCAGTGTTTTATGAAAATGAGAAYGTATTCGACTGCTGGCAGTTGAGTCTTAGTAGATTTGGCATTTGGCTCAGTTTTCCCTCCTCTCCTTATGCTGGAAAAGGGCTCTAAAAACGGTTGTAAGTCTTTGTATGGTCCCATTCCCTGGTCTAAAGACGACCACTATAACCCCAGGGCACATCTTGGTTGGATTGGTTAAAAACAATGTAAAGCGTCTTCAATCTGCACCTCTGCTCTCAGACTCTTGAATGGTAACAGACTGATAACGTAATAGAGACAGACAGGCTTTGCTAAATTTGGCAAATAGTGTCAATGTTTACGTTAGGGCATGAAAACATATAGCATTACGGTGTGACTTTGTGAGTGTTTTGGTTTGCCGCCTCAGAAAAGCTGAAAGTGAGATAAGTCTAAGACCTACACTGATCTGACCCCTAGGGTGCAGGAACATGGGTGTGAGAAGGGCAGGGGGTCTGAGTTTGGGAGTTAGTGGTACTGGCTATAGTGAGGGGTTGGGGGTATAGCGGAGAGAGAGGTGCCTCATCGGGGAGAGGAGAGGGTTGCACGGACTGGTTCAGGGCTGAGGGGACCATGGGGTGAACTGGAGTCCAAACTGTTCCTGGAAACTCAATCTGCAGACCCCCACCCCTCTCACACACACACACACACACACACACACACACACACACACACACACACACACACACACACACACACACACACACACACACACACACACACA
>NC_036853.1:31267167-31322958 GCF_002910315.2 Salvelinus sp. IW2-2015 | reverse complement strand
CACACACACACACACACACACACACACACACACACACTCACCCCTTACCCCCACCCTCACTCTATTTCTGGACCAACCTGCTCCAGGCTGCCCCCCACACACCACATACACACAAACACGGCTCGCACCCCATAGTGAGTATAATTAGCTTTTCTGACAGGTGGGAGGGATCGAATCTCCCTCAGAATGAAGTTACCAATTTACGCCCATATTACACCGTCACACACACTCTCACTGTCACATACACTCTCACCAGACCTTCATCTGTATACTCACTCAGGCACACGCAGTGCTCTTAAGATGACCACGTTCAAGTGCGCACACACACTCAAAAACAAAGCTTTGAAACACATACACTGAGTATACAAAACATTAGGAACATGACATAGACTGACCAGGTGAATACTATGATCCCTTATTGAGGTCAGCTGTTAAATCACTTCAATCAGTGTAGATGAAGGGGAGGGAGGCGGTTAAAGAAGGATTTTTAAGCCTTGAGACAATTGAAACATGGATTGTGTATGTGTATGTGTGCCATTCAGAGGGTCAATGGGCAAGACAAAATATTTAAGTGCCTTTGAACGGGTATGGTAGTAGGTACCAGGCACACCGTTTTGAGTGTGTCAAGAACTGCAACGCTGCTGGGTTTCAAGAATGGTCCACCACCCAAAAGACATCCAGCCGACTTGACACAACTGTRGGAAGTATTGGAGTCAACATGGGCCAGCATCCCTGTGGAACGCTTTCGACGCCTTGTAGAGTCCATGCCCCGACGAATTTAGGTTTTTCTGAGGGCAAAAGGGGGTTTAACTCAATATTAGGAAGTAAACAACATGTTTTTTACACTCCGTGTAGTAACTAACAGAGCAGTCTCAAACTGTCTTCTCGGGTTATGTTAACCTCCTGTGTGTTTCATATAATAAGTGGTATCGGTCTGTCCTCTCCTCCAGTGTAAGAAGAAGCACACCCTGGTGTGYCCAGACTTCTCCAGTGGTGGCTCCTGTCCTCGAGGGGCCCAGTGTAAGCTCCAGCACCGTCAGAGGGCCAAACGCACCGCTCCTAACCCCAACCCCACCACAGGCCCCTCCGCTGCCCCGGCTAAGAAGTCCCGCACCAAGAGGTCAAGAACAGGCCCTCTGTCAAAATAATTAAATGACAAAGTGAAATGAATTAGATACAATTTATATTTAAAAAATGTAATAAAACAGAGCAAATAGATTACATTACAAATTGAAAACAGACATTTTGGAAAATGCATAGCAACAACCATAAAACAACACAGTAAAAACAGACATTAATTTATATTGCCAGATGTGCACAGATTATATTACATTTCGATGTCAACAATGTTTTCTAATCTCCTCCTTTTCCACTTCCCCCTCTCCTCTCTTCAGGCCTAGCCTGTCAGTTGTCCTACCTGATGACCAGGCGGCAGAGGGTTCTGCTCAGGCAGATCCAGGGACACTCTYGTCTTCTTCCTTGGGTCCTCACAAGACCAAGCTCCCGTCGTTCATCTCCCTCTCCAGCTCCCCCGAAGACACAGATGCCCCGGACACGCCCCCTGCCGACTTGGCAGAGGTCACAGGTGAGAGGTCACACAGTGACCAGGAAAGTTAGTCTAGTTCAGGGTTGTGTCCTACAGAGGTCAGGAAACTGCTTCTATGGACGCCATGTTGACTCCTATGACCCGGAGGGGTGGGGTGGGCTCATCAAACAGGGCATTGGAAAATTGTGGTAATCATTGCGAGCACTGTGATTCTTCCAACTGCCCCATGTTTTTAAWACATAGCTCAGATGGCCCACTGCTAATCGAGGAAAGATGTTGAATGGATAAAAATATTTTTTTTTAAAATCAAGATCCATTCAAATTATTTGTCACGTGCTTCATAAACAACAGGTGTAGACTAACAGTGAAATGTTTACTTACGGGCCCTTTACTTAGGAGTAAAGCGACTAGGTAACAGAATAGATAATAAGCAGTAGCAGCAGTGTATGTGATGAGACAAAAATATTTAATGCAAAATAGTCAATGCAGATAGTCCGGTTAGCTATTTGGTTAACTGTTTAGCAGTCTTATGGCTCGGGGGGTAGAAGCTGTTTAGGGTCCTGTTGGTTTCAGACTTGGTGTATCGGTACCGCTTGCCATGCAGTAGCAGAGAGAACAGTCTTTGGTGATAGGAGTCTGTTTAGTGACTTCCTCTGATACCACATGGTATAGAGGTCCTGGATGGCAGGGAGCTCAGCCCCAGTGATGTACTGGGCCATACGCACTACCCTCTGTAACACCTTGTGGTCGGATGCCAAGTAGTTGCCATGCCAAGCAGTGATGCAGCCAGTCAAGATGCTCTCAATGGTGCAGCCGTATAACTTTTTGAGGATCTGAAGGCCCATGCCAAATCTTTTTAGCCTCCTGAGCGGGAAGAGGYGTCGTCGTGCCTTCTTCACGACTGTTGATGTGTGTGGAGCATGTTAATTCCTTAATAATGTGGACACTGGCCTCCCGGGTGGCGCAGTGGTCTAGGGCACTGCATTGCAGCGCTAGCTGTGCCACCAGAGACTGGGYWCGCGCCCAGGCTCTGTCGCAGCCGGCCGCGACCGGGAGGTCCGTGGGGCGACGCACAATTGGCCTAGCGTCGTCCGGGTTAGGGAGGGTTTGGCCGGTAGGGATATCCTTGTCTCATCGCGCACCAGCGACTCCTGTGGCGGGCCGGGCGCAGTGCACGCTAACCAAGGTCGCCAGGTGCACGGTGTTTCCTCCGACACATTGGTGCGGCTGGCTTCCGGGTTGGAGGCGCGCTGTGTTAAGAAGCAGTGCGGCTTGGTTGGGTTGGGTTTCGGAGGACATGTGGCTTTCGACCTTCGTCTCTCCCGAGCCCGTACGGGAGTTGTAGCGATGAGACAAGATAGTAATTACTAACAATTAATTGGATACCACGAGATTGGGGAGAAAAAAGGGGGTACAATTTTAAAAATTAAAAAATAATAATGTGGACACCGAGGAACTTGAAGCTCTCAACCCGCTCCACTACAGCCCAGTCAATGTGCATGGGGGCGGCCCTCCATTTCCTGTAGTTCAGGATCAGTTGCTTTGTCTTGCTGACGTTGAGGGAAAGGTTGATGTCCTGGCACCACACCATCTTCGTCGGTGATCAGGCCTACCACCGTTGTGTCGTCAGCAAACKTAATGATGTTGGAGTCGTGCGCAAACAGGGAGTASAGGAGGGGACTAAGCATGGACCCCTGAGGGCACCATTGCCATGGAGTAAATATTAGTGGATGAGGAAATAAGGTTTAAGAACGCCCTGATATTGGRGTACTTTTAGGAGGTTGATACTGGTTGCAGTAGAAGGTAATATTTGAGTATGATAATACTTAGCTGGAAGTGTAATAGTGCTTAGTGGGAGAGAGGTAATAATATTTAGGTTTGGGGCAAGAGRGAGGCACAGCTGGGCTCTCTGTTGACAGACTGACAGATAGAGGATTAGAAGAGGGCCTCCCTCCCCCGTCACCCTCCCTCATTCCCCCTGTCGGCCTCCCCCCGTCGCCTACTCTCCTATGTCCACCTGCCTCTGCCCCTCCCTGACATAGAGGAACCCTCAATCACACACTAACACACACATTTACTCTCACTGTCCAGTAGTGAAGAAACAGACAGACACCACAAATGAACTTACCACTTCAATTCTCTTTCTATTGCCCTCCTTCTCATATTMTCTTTCAGTAACGGTACATTTTAACAATGTCTACATTTTGCTTGAAAGAAATAAACAAAATCTGTTTCTACCTAATACTAAATAGTACCCTGCGGTACAGTACATGATTCAATAACTCCAAAAGAAAGTGTTAATACATTACTATGTTATTACCATATTACCATTACATTTCTAAGTAAATACCAGGAAGACRGCGACTGTAAATTACACCAGAACCTTTCTCTCACTTTCTCTCCATCTGTCATCCCTCTCTCCCTCACTCTGTCATCATCCCTCTCTCCATGTCTGTTTCGTTTCATATTTAATCTCTCTTCTCCAGGAAACAACTAYGACCTTTCACCTTTAGCTGCCCCTGTGTCATCTGGACATCCTGCATGTCACTCCCTTACCGCTAGCTACCATGACACACACACACACATACAAAAACACACATATATATCTCACACACATGGAATCTCTCTTTCCTTTCATCTCAATGTATCTTTCTCCCTTTACATGGACTCTGGAACTCAGTCTCTCTCCATCTGTCATCTCCCCCCCTCTCTCTCTCCACTGTGTCCCCCTCTTTCTTCTCTTCTCTCTCTCTCTATTCTCCTCCTTAACCCTCCCTTCATCCCAGCTTTAGTATGTGTTTAAAGGGTCTTGCCTGCATCATTGGTTATTCCTGTCTGGGTTAGCTGGTCATAGCACATGCTGACTGGGGTGTATACGTGTGAGTGTGTAGAGCCAGGGCTTATTTGGAACTAGGGCTCCCTTCCGGGAACACAGCAGTCAGAGCTCAGTCTATAGCTGCTGTGGTGCCCAGTGGCAGTCKCCCATAGGCACGGAAGGCTATTTTAATGTCTGGGTACAGTGTTAGCAGGGTACAGAGCAGCTACCAGTCACAGCAAAAACTCAGTATATACAGACAACGAGGAACAATGAGGCAGACCATATAGAGTGCATTCGGAAAGTATTCAGACCCCTTGACCTTTTCCACATTTTGTTACATTTTAGAATAAGGCTGTAACGTATTAAATWATTTTTTCCCTCATCAATCTACACACAATGCCCCATAATGACTAGGCGGAAACAGTTTTTTAGAAATGTTTGCAAATGGATTATAAATGAAAAACGTAAATACCTTATTTACAKTAGTATTCAGACCCTTTGCTATGAGACTCGAAATTGAGCTCAGGTGCATCCTGTTTCCGTTGATCATCCTTGAGATGATCAATGTGGTAAATTCAATTGATTGGACTTGATTTGGAAAGGCACACACCTGGTGGCAGCATCATGTTGTGGGGATGTTTTTCAGCSGCAGGKACTGGGAGACTAGTCAGGATCGAGGGAAAGATGAACGGAGCAAAGTACAGAGAGACTTGATGAAAACCTGCTCCAGAGCACTCAGGACCTCCGACTGCAGTAAGGTTCACCTTCCAACAGGACAACAACCCGAAGCACACAGCCAAGACAACGCAGGAGTGGCTTCTRGACAAGTCTCTGAATGTCCTTGAGTGGCCCAACCAGGGCCCGGACTTGAATCCGACAGAACATCTCTGGAGAGACCTGAAAATAGCTATGCAGCGACGCTCCCCATCCAACCTGACAGAGCTTGAGAGGATCTGCAGAGAAGAATGGGAGAAACTCCACAACTACAGGTGTACCAAGTAGGGCTGACCCCAATTAGTCGACTGGTCTATTTTTAGGTTGTTGGTCAACCAAGATTGTTTTAGTCGAGCAGTAACAAATATATACAGTACCAGTCAAAAGTTTGGACTAATCGTTCATCCAAAAATGTTGTTTTAGGCTGCATGACGGTGTGACGCAATTGCGGCGCCCCCAGAGGCACGCAGAGGGCAAATCGAGCTCCGTAATGCATCGCCATGCGCCTCCCACATTTTTTTTTACAATGCGGAGGGCTCTCTATAGGTCCGCATTGACATGATTGGTTGACGAAGGTGGGGGTCATATCCTGTATGACAACAGCTCTGCAATGCTCCGCGAAGCGCAAGAAGTATGCTGAGGCCATATCAACGTAAATGCTGCCTGGCCAATGCAGACGACAGATTGACCATGCGCCCAGATGCATTTCTCTCTCCAGATTGCGCTCTCTCTCCCCCCAGTTTGTACACGTTAATTGTTTGCGTTTGATTGTTAGTGTATATCAATTCCCCATTACATATATAACCTGTAGTACATTTACCGTTAAATTATAGGAATTTGTCTACAATGTTTTTTACTTTGGTTACGGTAATTTATTTTAATTAACGCGTTCAATATTATTCCGGTCTTCCCGTTCTCATTATCGGAGTGGACACGTTGTTTGCGGAGTGCACAACCTATACTACACTTGTGAAAAAGTGTTGGTTTATTTCATTCCATTTATGAGTTTTGTCAATTTAGTAATTTACTTTGGTTTGGAGCTCTCCTGTCAATGTTGAGTAAGGACATGCGCGCATAGAAGTAGGCCTAAAGGCCATCTGGCCTGCGCGCCAATGTAGGCTTTACTTTTTAGCTTTGTATCATTTTCATTTAGATTTGGATCAAATTTTGATTAACCACATGACAATGATTTTGACATATGAAGATGTTATTATAAATTAAATTAATCTGTTTCACCAAAATATGCATATGAAAACCATAACTGTCGTCCTCTTGAGGCATTTGTCTTATTTCATCAAACCGTAAACTTTAAGCATCAGACAAGCTCAATGCATATAGTTGATTTTATTCAAACATAGGGTGTGTCTATATATGGAAAAATACACGTTTAAAAATGTTGACCAATAGATTGGTCGAAAGATCAGACGACTTTCGTCGACCAAGATATTTTTTTTGTCCTACTACCAAGAAGACTCAAGGCTGTAATTGCTGCCTACRGTGCTTCAACAAAGTACTGAGAAAAGGGTCTGATATTTCAGTTTTTACTGTTTTTGCTTTGTCATTATGGGGTATTGTGTGTAGATTGATGGGGGGAGGGGGGACTATTTAATCAATTTTAGAATAAGGCTGTAACCAGTGGTGTAAAACTACTTTAAAGTACTACTTAAGTAGTTTTTGGGGGTATCTGTACTTTACATTACTATTTATATTTTTGCATTTTACTGGGTGACTTTTACTTGAGTCATTTTCTATTAAGGTATCTTTACTTTTACTCAAGTATGACAATTGAGTACTGTTTCCACCACTGGCTGTAACGTAACAAAATGTGGAAAACGTGAAGGGGTCTGAACACTTTCCGAATGCACTGTACACACACACTTAGGCACACAAACACACAATCCTCCTGAGACACAACAAGTGGTCAGTTACACACACATACACACACAGACCGCCTTCAACTCTGTGTCCAGGGCAGTTAAGTGTTACTAATGACCGCTGGTTTATCCCCCAACACACACACACCCTCACACACACACACCCACACACACTCTCCACACCCTTGTGGCTTGTTAAGGGTGGAAAGAATCCAAACAAGTTCCTCTCCACTGGGGCTGTTGCAGTGACTGTATTACTGCCACACCAGCAGTCATGAGTCATGACCGTAGTAAAATTCCATGTGACCATTGAGTCACGGGAATCTCCTTTCATGCACTCTGGACATGCGTTGGTAGTATCCAATTTGCTAACTACCATCAGGTCCTAACGGACTGGTACTCAGGGCTCTATTGTCCCTCTAACCACTCTGACGGCAATGCAATGGAAAAGTCACGTCAAACACTTAACGTCAAAACAGTATCATGCTTTTAAAACTCACCTCACTGTGATGATCAATTTGAAGACAGAAGTTCAAAGGCAGCTTGAAACTGAGTGTAAAACATGGTCGTTGTGGCTGTTTCAGCACAGTGGAACGGACAGCGCTTTCTAAGGTGATGATTCATTCAAAACACCCATGTGCATTTTAGAGCTTATGCATATGCATAGGCTTATGAGCCCAAGTCTGGGAGAGAGAAAAAAACGTAATTAAATGGATTGTGCGGTTATACAATACATAGCCTACCGCATATTACGCATTGCAGACAAACATAAAACAAAACTGATTTAAGATGTCTTTGGTACATAATTGGTTTAGCCTGTACTCCAAAATTAAACAAATTTTTGATAAATGCCTTTGAGTGTGGACTGTATTATTATGCATACTGGATGGACTGGTTACCTTATGCTACGGCCTTAGTTCTATCCGCGAGTCTGGGAGAGAACGTACTGTATAGCCAGACTAGGCGATGCTGTTGGTTCATTGATTGTGCAGGGCAGCTTACAGTGAATTTGATTTTGAATAGCMTAGTAATAGGGATTTTTATTTTATTTTCAGAACGCGAAAMCWTGTTACTATCGATGTTCCCGAACAGATATCACTTCGTTTCCCAAGTTAAGCACTGGGTAGATGCAGGAATAAGGTTGACGAGCCCATGGCATACAGAGTTTGGGCGGGATATCACCTGTCGTGCAGCGAGAGCATGCTTCTCAAACAGTGGTTGATGTGTGGAGTGAAATAAGTGTTTCTTATATTTATTTCTCAGCTGCTCATATTAAGCACAACTCCGCTACCAAGCTGATGTTGCCTATCCGGCATCATTGATCAACGAACTAGCGGGAAAGAGTGCGGCCTCCATTTGCTGTTTTTTTTTGTTACGTTACAGCCTTATTCTAAAATTGATTATAATATGTTTCCCCCTCATCAATCTACACACAATACCCCAAAATAACAAAGCAAAAACAGGTTTTTATTTTAAAAAATCTCATTTATGAAAAACAAAAAAGGTTTGAGGTCCTGAGCGCTCTAGAGCAGGTTTTAATCAAGAATCTCTGTAATTTGCTCTGTTCAACTTTCCCTCGATCCTAACTAGTCTCCCAGTCCCTGCCGCTGAAAAACATCCCAACAGCATGATGCTGCCACAACCATACTTCACCGTAGGGATGGTGCCGGGTTACCTCCAGACGTGACGCTTGGCATTCAGGCCAAAGAGTTCAAACTTGGTTTCATCAGACCAGAGAATCTTGTTTCTCATGGTCTGAGAGTCCTTTAGGTGCCTTTTGGTCAACTTCAAGCGGGCTGTCATGTGCCTTTTACTGAGGGAGTGGCTTCCGTCTGGCCACTCCCTCACCTGATTGGTGGAGTGCTGCAGAGATGGTTGTCCTTATGGATGGTTCTCCCATCTCCAGAGAGGAACTCTGGAGCTCTGTCAGAGTGACCATCGGGTTCTTGTGGACTTCCCTGACCAAGGCCATTCTCCCCCGATTGCTCAGTTTGGCTGGGCGTCCAGCTCTAGGAAGAGTCTTGGTGGTTCCAAAATTCTTCTATTTAAGAATGATGTTGGCCACTGTGTTCTTGGGGACCTTCAATGTTACAGAAATGTTTTGGTACCCTTCCCCAGATAGGTGCCTCGAAGAAATCCTGTCTCGGAGCTCTATGGACAATTCCTTTGACCTTATGGCTTGGTTTTGCTCTGACATGCACTGTCAACTGTGGGACCTTATATWGACWGGTGTGTGCCTTTCCAAATCATGTCCAATCAATTGAATTTACCACATGTGGACTTCAATCAAGTTGTAGAAACATCTCAAGGATGATCAATGGAAACAGGATGCACCTGATCTCATTTTCGAGTCTCGTAGCAAAGAGTCTGAATACTTATGTAAATAAGGTATTTCTGTTTTTTATTTTCAATACATTTGCAAAAACAATTATCTGAAAACCTGTTTTCACTTTGTCGTGATGGGGTATTGTGTGTAGATTGATGAGGATTTTTTATTTTTATATCCGTTTTAGAATACGCCTGTAACGTAACGAAGTGGAAAAAGTCAAGGGGTCTGAATACTTTCCGAATGCACTGTATATGTTTTGATTTCTAAGGTTCGTATCATTCACAACTAAAGCTGCCAAATAACTCTGAATCTTGTGTAGAAGACCTGTTTTAAATGATCACTTTCATGCTCAACGTAGCCACTTCATATGCTCACTTGCTCCGGATTGGGAAGAATATCCTTTCTATTTKATTCCACTAGGTTGAATTATATTCTTCTTACTATATTATCATATAATATAAAATAATGGCATGGGACTTATAGGCATTTATTGTCAGCTAAATCAACAAGCCTACCGCTTATGGCATGGAGCATAGCCAGATAACATACAGTAGGCCAACTCATATTCTGTAAAATAAATGGATTTATTTTGATTGTGTATATTAAATTGATTTATTACACTTTTTAAATGTAGATTCCAAAGGCACACATCATCAGCTTGTATTTAGCTTGTATGTGTAGATGCCTGGAGATGCTAAACTTTTTTTATGTTAATTAACGGTCAATTACCGTGATACCGGCAGCTTTTTGCATGACAATAACCGGCTGACAACATTTCATGACCGCCACAGCCCTGCTCTCCACTTTACATAAATTAACCCAATAGCTATGCATCACTGCCGGGACGTACACACGTATGCACACACACCCCTGTTCTCCCATTCATTCAGTTCCCAGTGTGCTCATCAGCGGAGATGCCATCACTCAGGTTTTCAGTAGGACAGAGAGCCCTGCGTTTCACCCATTCACATCCTCAGGCACACCATCAGTCACACACACATACACACACAGCCTGTCGTTTTGTACACCCCTGTGGTTGTAGAGCGATCTCGCTGCTGTCTGACATGTTAGTTTTGTTGGTATCTTTAATCACAATCTGTTTCTGTCTTGCCTGTCTGTCCGTCCTCCACAGAGAGAATACTGCAGATCAAGCCTCGACTCTAGAACTACAGGAACTAGAATGGATACTGCCTGAACACCAAATGAGCTTTGAAAATACTACAGAGACGTATGTATTGAATGCTTATGGAAGCTCTGACGTTTCTCAGACCCATATCTGTATCCGCTCTCAACCACACTCAGGGTCTTTTAATGTAGCTAAAGGTTTGCTTTATGGACTCATTCATTTCATACAGCAATGATGTTTGTAATAAAGATTGTATTGATATTTGAACATGTTTTGTTTTTTTGTAAATTGGAGATTTGACGGATTTGGAATAAAATGTATGTTATTACTGTACATGCCTTTGTTTGACTTTGTTTTGCTCTTGGGGTGTGTGGGGGGGGGGGGCTAGCCTCTGATTGTCTGCTTTAAGGCCCATGTATTCTGAAAAAAGGGCATCCTTTTGATAAAATAACTATTACCCAACAACCTCTCTCCCTCCTACATTCTCTCATCTTCCATCCCTCTCCGGGATCGGTCTCTTCTCCTAGATTGTGCTCGGTCTCTCTCACGCCATCTCTTTGTGTCATATAATTAGTGTGTAGGGAGATGGAGAGTGGCACAGAGAGGATGTTGGGATGTGTAATCCATCCATTACCTGCCTACCGAGCCCAGAGCAGCCCCTGATAATAAAACTATTACTACGCCCTTTGTGTGTTTGTGTGTGTGTCTCTAGTGTGTGTGTGTATATATGTGTACAGCTCCTGATATTTAGGCCATTAATACGCTATTTAACCGAGGCGTCGTCACAGTGACAAATGACTGTTGCGTCGCCCTGGGGAGCATGTTCACACCGCGGAGCTTACCACGGCAACACAGAGCATTAATTCACGCTAAGGAGCTCACACACACAATGTAGACCGAGGTTATTGTGGTAGCTAAACTAAAACTGAAACGAATATGAAAAAACGATTTAATAAACTGAAATAAAATAATTTACAAAACTAAAACTATACTGAAACTATTATCTTTGACTCCAAAACGAACTAAAATTCAATAAAAACCATCATGAATTATGTTCAGTTTTCTTCCTAAACTTTGGGTAAAAATCTAATGGAGGTTTTCAATGGGGTTTTCAAGCTTTTGGGGGTGGGGGGGTATTCAAGCTCCTGAATCTAGTGGGCAAATGATGTTAGGAGATGGCAATGTTTCCAATGGGTCTAGCTTGTGCATCACTATCACTAGCTAAACCGGGGAAAAACGTCTAGGTAGCTAACTTGATTATTCTTACAAGTTAAAAGGCATTTGATTGGCGTAAACCACTATGCATCAGTGGTGTGAACGTGGGCGAAACACGAGTTTCCTTCCACCATATTTTTTTTGCACCAGTCTCAGCGCTATTCCCTTTAAATCCAAGTAATATTGAGGTTGACTTAATAATTGAAATGTAACCTCTGATCTGACCCATCACCTTATGTATAACTGTCCCCCCCCAATGCAAGAAGTRACTTCCCCAAAAAACACTATACAACAATATTTACTATGTATCTTACAGGATGAATGCGCAACAAGCTCTCACTGCAGAATCCGTTTGTCCATAAACGTCAAATTTCAAAGGTTAAGATGAGGCATTCATTCCGAATGATTAAGTCAAGGGTTAAAGTTTGGGATAGGGTTAAAGCAAAACAACTCTAAGATTAGGTTTAGTCATTAACTCTGAATGGTTAAAGTAACTGCCCAGTGTTTCCAGATTTCTATTAAATATCCTTACAATATAAATGTTTTTCCTTCCAATTTGTTTATATTAAGTATGCTAAAAAACTGMTTTTCTGAGTTGGAATGGTGTGGGTTTCCCCAACAACAGAATGGTGTGGACGTATACCGGTCATAAAAAATATGCACGCAAGTAGACCGCTGATTGGCTAGYTCATTCTCCTCTAGACCGCTGATTGGCCAGCTCATCCTCCTCAGGGAGATGACATCATGTTCTATGAGGAAATTGCAAGCATTTTTTAAATGGTCTGTTTGAGATAGAAGTTTGAGGTGGATTTATTTTAAGTGTTTTTTTTCTCCAATATATGCTTTGGTCACAAATACGAGTATAGGACTCATCAACAACATAATTTGGTTATGAGTTAACAGAATATGAACTCTTCAAAGTACGTTTTTCTGTGGGCAGTTACTTTAAGGTAAGGGTTGAGGTTTGTGATAGAGTTAAAACAAAAAAACAGTGCCTAGAACTGGGATTGAGCTCGCRACCCTCACCCTTTCCCCTAGTGGCCGGTTTTGTAGTAATCTCCCGACGTCCTGCTTACCTGGACAGACGTCGAATTTCACAGTGGATCTTGAGCGACCAAGCTGGAATGAGGACAGGATTGGATGATTAGGAAACAACGACTACCCTTTCTTTCACTGTCTTTTTCCCCCAATATATCTAGATGCAGAAAGTGCACACCAGTTCTGCCCGCTGTAAGCATCAATGTGCCTATGTGTGCATGTGACTAATCCACCTGATTCTCTATTTGACCTATTGACAGTGGAGAGAGAGAGCTCGACATGATTGTAACACGAGACAAAATTCACAAATTCTACACTACAWTGTAGTCATATCTTAAAGATGCAATATGCAGAAATCACTCCGCCATTTCCTGGTTGCTAAAATTCTACAGTAGCATTGGTACAATTTAAGGCCATGTGGCAATCAATAATGCAGGCACTAGGGATGGGAGCATGAGGGTCTGTGCAGATGAGATGTAGTCGTTGTTTGTGTGCATCTGTAAATTGACGTTTGTATGTRTATGTTTGTATCTGGTGTGGATTATTTATTTTTTATGACAAATAAAATATTTTTAAAAGAAAAGGAGCACACACCCCGAAAACCACCAGGGTTTGATTTCTAAAAGATTTGATTTATGAAAGATGTGTCCTGAGATTTGGTCTAAAATTAATCAGGAATGAGCAAGGTCAACTATACCATAAGGACCCCTTATTCATGTCCTCATTACATGTTGTGCAAAAAGACCACTCGTGGTCTGTAAAGTTTTTTTTTAAACAATATTGGAATCAACATGGTCACAACCACAAACTGTSAACTCCATCTGCCTGATAGATTAAGATGGAATATTAATTTTGGTTCAAATATGTTACATTTAATTCGGTTTTAGTTATAAAGAAACTGAGAGAGAAAAAAAATGCGACTGTGTATACCACTACAATGAAGAAGAAAAAAATATATACAGAACCAGTCAAAAGTTTGGACACACCTACTCATTCCAGGGTTTTTCATTATTTTTACTTTTTCTACATTGTAGAATAATAGTAAAAATATAAAAACTTTGAAATAACACACATGGAATAATGTAGTAACCAATGTTAAACAAATCAAAATATATTTTATATTTAAGATTCTTCAAAGTAGCCACCCTTTGCCTTGATGACAGCTTTGCACACTCTTGGCATTCTCTCAACCAGCTTCATGAGGTAGTCACCTGGAATGCACTTCAATTAACAGGTGTGCCTTGTTAAAAGTTCATTTGTGGATTATGTTTTTCCTCCTTAATGGGTTTAAGCCAATCAGTTAGGGGGGTGGTATACAGAAGATAGCCCTATTTGKTAAAAGACCAAGTCCATATTATGGCAAGAACAGCTCAAATAACCAAAGAGAAACACCAGTCCATAATTATTTTAAGATAGTCAATGCGGAAAATGTCAAGAACTTTAAAAGTTTCTTCAAGTGCAGTTGCAAAAACCATCAAGCTCTATGATGAAATTGGCTCTCATGAAGACCGCCACAGGAAAGGAAGACCCAGAGTTACCTCTGCTGTAGAGGATAAGTTCATTAGAGTTACCAGCCTCAGAAATTACATCCCAAATAATTTTTTCACAGAGTTCAGGTAACAAACACATCTCAAAATCAACTGTTCAGAGGAGACTGTGTGAATCAGGCCTTCGTGGTCGAATTGCTGCTAAGAAACCACTACTAAAGGACACCAATAAGAAGAAGAGACTTGCTTGGTCCAAGAAACACGAGCAATGGACATTAGACCGGTGTAAATCTGTCCCTTGGTCTGATGAGTCCAAATTTGAGATTTTTGGTTCCAACCACCGTGTCTGTGAGACGCAGAGTAGGTGAACGGATGATCTCCGCATGTGTGGTTCCCACCGTGAAGCATAGAAAAGGAGGTGTGATGGTGTGGGGGTGTTTTGCTGGTGACATTGTCAGTGATTTATTTAGAATTCAAGACACACTTACCCAGCATGGCTACCACAGCATTCTCAAGTGATACACCATCCCACCTGGTTTGGGCTTAGTGTGACTATCATTTGTTTTTCAACAGGACAATGACCCAAAACACATCTCCAGGCTTTGTAAGGGCTATTTGACCAAGGAGAGTGATGGAGTGCTGCATCAGATGACCTGGCCTCCACAATCACCCGACCTCAACCGAATTGAGATGGTTTGGGATGAGTTGGACCACAKAGTGAAGGAAAAGCAGCCAACAAGTGCTCAGCATATGCGGAAACTCATTCAAGACTGTTGGAAAATCATTCCTCATTAAGCTGGTTGAGAGAATGCCAAGAGTGTGYAAAGCTGTCATCAAGGCAAAGGGTGGCTACTTTGATGTCTTCACTATTATTCAACAGTATAAATATTTAAAAAAAACATATATTTAAAAAAAATCTTCTCCGTAAAACATCAACTCCATCAGAGTGCTGAAATGGGATTTTTCAAATTAATAATTTTCCATATTTTACAAATGTTTGTATTTAACTCATTTTTAGAAGAAAAAATATGTTCGGTTTGAGTATCTGATGTCAACTCCATCAGAGGCTTGTCAATATTTGAATCACTGCAACGTATTTTTACATTTACGTTTTGGTCAATTCCAGGCGCTCTTATCTAGAGCGACTTACAGTAGTGTGCGCATACATGTTCATATTTCATACATATTGCTCAACAATTTAAGGATTTGCTGTGCAAGATCTAATGGATAATGTTTGCTTTATAAATGTTGTTTTATGTTCAAAATCTAGAAAAACATACCAAAATGCTAATGGMATTAGCCCTGGAGCATTTAATAGTGCTATAAAACGAAACAAAAAGATTTTTGGAGATTTCTGTTACATATTTTTTTTAATCTAAAGTTAGAATTAAACAATCAAGGTTTTTAAACACTTGTTGGACAATAATTGTAAAAATGAAATGCCTTTTATGGTGACTGACGGAGTTTACATAAATCCAACAAGTTGCATTTTATGAAGACATTTTTGGGGGGTTTTGTATGATAGCTGATACTTTGGTCTATCAAGCATATAGATGAAGACAAATATCTGTGGGAAAAAAGTTTAGATTGTCCCGTCTTTCAAGAATTCTTGAGCTCTAAAACAGCAACATTTTCTCTCAGCCTCATGGCAAAATGTGTAATAAACTGTGTGGTTCGAGCCCTGAATGCTGATTTGGCTGGGAGCCATGGTGTATCAGACCATGGGTATTAYGGAACATATTTGATAAAATGTTACTGTTCTAATTACGTTGGTAACCAGTTTATATTATCAATAAGGCACCTGGGGGGGAGGGGGGGTATATGGCCAATATAACAAGGCTAAGGGCAGTATCCAGGCACTCCGCATTGCATCGTGCAAGAACAGCCATGGTATATTGGCCATATACCACACCTCCTCGTGCCTTATTGCTTAAAAATAGCATGAGATTAGCTATTAAACTACACTTTTTTTTTGTGTCCCATGGCAACAAAAAAAGTTTGGAGAGGGGGGTTTGCTCGAACATTGCGGGCCATTTTGCGCTACGCCACTGTAGGAGACGGGAGCTATCACTCTTCCATCCTCCCTTCCTGTTTCCCTACTCCCTCTCCCTCTTGCTGAAGATGTAAGTGCCTTAGACAGGTGTCTGCTGCTGCTTGTCTCAAAYCCTCAACACAGGCTGCTGAGCTCGGCAAAGCCTAATTAAGATCAATATTTGAATGTTTTGTGAAAGCGCACAAGAAAAGGGAGAGGAGAGGAGAGAGAGAGGTGTGTGTGTGTGTGGGTTGGGGGGGTGTGTTATGTGTGTGTTCCTTTCCCCAGTAGATAGCAGTAGCATAAAAAATGCAAACTTATTATAAACAGTGGCTATTCCATTAATAAAGATCACAGTTTCTTTGTGAGAAATGATTCATTAGCTCTCTCTCACTCGTCCAACTATTTTCTTTCCTTCTGTCATTACCTCTCTCCCTACATTATCTTCATGTCTCATAGATTCAAGATGTGCAAGTATTGGATAAAGAAACTTACTTTTTCACTGACTCAACGTAAGCTTTGGCAAACGCCTTACAACATGTAGTAGTAGGCAAGTATGTAGGGTTTTCTGTCAAATCTCCATTTAACATGTTGCCTCTTTCTGTTGCCCTTCTATTGGCTTCATAAAGTGTGTATGTGTGTGCATGTGACTGCGTGTCCCTCTAGAAATTGAAACTGATTCCTTAAGACCAGCATTTAAGACTAGCATTTAAGACTTTAAGATGGCCACAAAAACTCTTTCACTGATAACCTTAACCCCCCCCCCCCCCCCCCACACACACACAGACCAAGGAGAAGACTTTGGATAGAAGAGGGTTAACTTCGCCCAAAGCTTGCGCTTGTGCCCACCCTGCTCAAATAATCTCCCACTCGCTATGTGGATCTCCCGCGTGCTGATGTCCATTTTTGCTTAAATCGGTAAGAACTGCACCAGCAGCGAACACCCGATATGCAAAGGCACAATGAAATCCCTGACTTCTTCTAAATGTATGTCTCAAGGCCTCGGCCACACACACTTCCCTCTCACAATGAATGGACCTAATGGCAGATCTTCTTAAATGTGGCCCTTCAATRCGGACTGCTTAGCTTGGCGTTTGGGGTCCGGCTCCTGCTTATTTGATAAAACCCCAACCCCCGTTATGATGACTTAGTGCACCTTAAACTTCAAATACCTTGATATTTCTRTCCCATTTCATCTTACAGTCCTACTTTTCTTTTCATCCTAGCCAGCAGATTTGAGCCAGGGAGAGAGGATGCGTCCCAACTGGCACCCTATTCCCTATATAGTGCACTACTTTTGACCAGAGCCCTATTGGCCATGGTCAAAGTCGTGCACTACATTCGGAATAAGATGCCATTTGGGAGGAAAATAGTGTATTTCACATCTGTAGTGTTGGACAGGAAGTTGAGCTCAGCGCAGTGTCAGGACRCACACAGTGTATTTCACAGCTGTAGTGTTGGACAGGAAGTTGAGCTCAGCGCAGTGTCAGGACGCACACAGTGTATTTCACAGCTGTAGTGTTGGACAGGAAGTTGAGCTCAGCGCAGTCAGGTGCAGGTTTGATGGTGGCTATAGGCTACTCTTCTGCCCTATTCATCTCATATTATACCTGACTAAGTTAACTTACTGCTTGCCCTCCATCTTTTTTTAATCTCAATATCACTAGACCACACGAGTCTGGGGGGCCTAGGGGCCATGTAGGCTAATTTGACAATGCACTACCATTACGCATTGCCCCTTAACCATTATTAACTTAGGCTACTGCCGTTTTTCATCTTATCACTAGAACACACCAGTCTCTCCGCAGGGCCTCAAGGGCTATGAAAAATATATGCCTTTAATTTATACTAAACAAAAATATAAATGCAACAATTTCAAACATTTTACTATATGGAAATCAGTCAATTTAAATACATTCCGTAGGCCCTAATCTATGGATTTCACATGACTGGGAATACAGATATGCATCTGTTGGTCACAAATACCTTTTTTTTTAAAGGTAGGGGCATGGATCGGAAAACAGTATCTGGTGTGGCCACCATTTGCCACAATTATCATGCTGAAACAAGAGGTTAGGGTGTCGGATGAACAGCACGACAATGGGCCTCAGGATCTCGTCACGGTTTCTCTGCATTCAAATTGCCATCGATAAAATGCAATTGTGTTCTTTGTCCGTAGCTTATGCCTGCCCATACCATAACCCCACCGCCACCATKGGRCACTCTGTTCACAACGTTTACATTAGCAAACCACTCACCCACACGACACCATACACGTGGTCTGCGGTTGTAAGGCCGGTTGGACATACTGCTAAATTCTCTARAATTACATTGGAGGTGGCTTATGGTAGAGAAACTAACATTAAATTCTCTGGTAACAGCTCTAGTGGACATTCCTGCAGTCAGCATGCCAATTGCACACTCCCTCAACTTGTGACATCAGGCATTGTGTTGTGTGACAAAATTGCACATTTTAGAGTGGCCTTTAATTGTCCCAAGCACAAGTTGCACCTGTGTAATCAGCTTCTTGATTTGCCACACCTGTCAGGTGGATGGATTATTTTGGAAAGGAGAAACGCTCACTAACAGGGATGTAAATAAATGTGTGCACACAATTTAAGAGAAATTAGCTTTTTGTGCATATGAAACACTTCTGGGGTCTTTTATTTCAGCTCATGAAACATGGGACCAACACTTTACATGTTGCGTTTCTATTTTTGTTCAGTGTAATTTGATAAAGAACTATTCTTCCATTATGCTTTAATTGTSCCTCGACTGACCGCCTAACCCAATTTGCAGAGAAAAGACACAAGTGAGCAGAATCTCAGTATTCATCCTACCCTCCCTTGAGACGCATATCACTGGTATCGACGTTCTGCTCAACCCTCTGCTTTGATTTTCTTTAACCCGGGTGCCTCTCCAGATGAAGACGTATGTCTCCATGATGGGGGGCGTACATTGCGCGTTCCGCGCACGATGCACGCGAAGTTTAATTATTTGTCGATCCGCGGAGATGGGTCGGCATGCAATTTGTAGTTAATTGCGACTTAAAACCCTGCCCAAGGGCCATCACGTGGAATAGCCTAATTGTAATTAACCCCCTCACACCCATCGCCCGGACCCTCAGCCCGACGGAAAATGCGGCTTGATTTTATGGGCGCGTGGCACTAAATCCATCACCACATAGGGTGGACTCGTGATTGGGGAGGCCTGGCCCGGGGATGCCAGGTTCTTTCTTGTCCCTCAGACCACAGCTGCATAGGACATGTGTCCTTGTATGTGGCATAATATACATCAAATAAGAAGCGTATAATAACACCTCTCCAACTTTTACCATCTCACTTCATCCCAATATTATCTCATGCTTGTTTTCTATACGCTTTTCGTTAGGTGTTTCATTCAGTTTTGAAGTGAAACCTGAGACAACTTGTTGTTGTATGATTTTTTTTATGAGAGCGTTAACGGGACTCCTCTGCTACCAGTGTCCCATAGTGGCTTTACGGAGTGGCCAAGCACCTCAAAGTAAACCAGCCTCTCTTATTCCTCCCTTGTTTAGTCTGTTTTGTCATATAATATTRATAATTCTAACGTTTCTGTTATAAACTGGAATAGATCTATTGTCACCACTGTTCATTTTTTCCCGTTGTTTGCTATCAATCATGTGGAGGTAAGCCAGCCTAGCGGGGCGCCTAGCGGGGCGTCTCCCGCGTACCTTACATGTGCCTGCCTCTCTCCTCTCCGTGCAGTAGCACGATCTCGTCGCTAGAGGGGGGAGATGCACCTGTTCCGCAAACATGAGTTCTGCGTTCCGACAGCTGCCGGCTGGTCCCAGCGCGAGATGTTGCTATAGGATAATGCAAATCCACCGCTGTCATCTTCTCCCATTGGTCCGTCACATACGAGGTGGGAGGTTCGGGCGCGTGGTGTCTTTAAAAGTGCAAATTGCCTTTCCCAGCGTCTCAGTGACACTGCGATGTTGCGCTGCACTGCAGAGCCGAAAGTAACGGCCATCTGCCAGATAGAGAGAACCAACTGTGAAAGGAATTCATCAGCTCACACACACATATACACACACTCTCATACACAGGACGCAACGTTCCCAGAGTGAAGGGGAAAACCGCGGGGACCGGCGCATTCGTGAGTACACAGCAAACTGATAMATCTGGACTGACCATTCAGAAACGGCACCACTTAGTCCTGTGTCCCACCACCGCTTAAGGAATATCTATTTTTAATATACATACCTATTTTCTGCTTGTAAGAACTCTTGAGAACTGTTTTTCTCCGAACCATTCCATTGTGGACTCCAGCAGATGCAGAAAGTGGGAGTTTAAAAAACATTATTATTATTWTTTWWTTTTTTTACATGTTTACGCGCGTGTGTCTAGTGCACAGTGACTTTTTTCCGAGCAGTYATGCTCGTGTCTTGTGTGGAAAGTTTTATTCTGGTCATATGTAACACATGCTGCATGCTGCAGTAACTTCAGTCGCGAGCATCGCGAGCCTTCCTGCTCTCCTCCTGCAGAAAGCCTGGACTCGCTGTCCTTGCGTCAGTCGAGACGAAGAAGAAGGATACAGGAAAATATMTATWTTTTTTTAAACAGACAACAAGAGAGCAACAACTCCAGAACAGGAGAGGAGAAAATAAAAATTTCCCCTGTGCTGCTTTCCTTCACAACCACTGACTGAAGGACAGTAAATCAGAAGGCGCGAGCCGGTACAGAGGTGGAGGGAGGACAGGACCGGTTGGTGTCTCCAAATTTCACCAGGGGGCTCGAGTTTCAGCCGGCCCTGGGCCGTGGTATTAAAAAGTGAATTTGACCTGGGATAAATTGTCAACAAGAAAATCGGCAGAGGAGAACTGGCAGGTGTACAAGTTCATTTGCGTGCATACATATATTAACACCGGCGCMGCTATACATAGTTGTTGTTTTAAGGACTAGCAGCTTAATACGAAGTACCCCCTCATCTATACAACCTTACAACTCCACACACCGGGCACACAGACGTCCTCTTCGAATCGAAGAAGCAATCTACATCCGCGAGGGCTGCCCAGTGTCCTGCCCGGTGTTGGTTTGGCTGTGAGGGCGGGAGTCGTCGCATGGACTGACATGGCCACCGACCTCGCCATGAGCGCAGAGCTGCCCAATAGCCCACTGGCCATCGAGTACGTCAACGACTTCGACCTAATGAAGTTCGAAGTAAAGAAGGAGCCYCCAGAAGCTGACCGTTACTGCCACCGCCTCCCCCCGGGATCCCTCTCCTCCACCCCGATTAGCACGCCCTGCTCCTCCGTGCCTTCCTCGCCCAGCTTCTGCGCCCCCAGCCCTGGTGGCCAGTCGAGCCAAAACCTGGCCAACGGCGTCAACAGCAACAACAGCGGCAGCAGCAACACCCAGAGCGTTGGCGGTAAGCCTCAGTTGGAGGACCTGTACTGGATCCCCAGCTACCAGCACCACATCAACCCCGAAGCCCTCAACCTGACCCCCGAGGATGCGGTGGAGGCCCTCATCGGCAACGCCCATCACCACCATCACCACCACCAGGGCTACGAGGGCTTCCGCGGCCAGCAGTATGTAGGGGAGGATCTATCCGCGACCTCGGCCGGTCACCATCACCAGGCCCACCATCACCACCACCACCACGGACACCGCCTCGAGGACCGCTTCTCGGACGAGCAGCTGGTCAGCATGACAGTGCGCGAGCTCAACCGGCAACTGAGGGGGTTCAGCAAAGAGGAGGTGATCCGCCTAAAGCAGAAGAGACGCACGCTTAAGAACCGAGGTTACGCGCAGTCCTGCCGCTACAAGCGCGTGCAGCAGAGGCACATGCTGGAGAGCGAGAAGTGCACGCTCCTGAGCCAGGTGGAACAGCTGAAGCAGGACGTTGCGCGCTTGGCCAAAGAGCGGGACCTCTACAAGGAGAAGTACGACAAGCTGGCGAGACGAAGCTACAACGGTTGCGGGCCCGGTAACAACAACAGAGACCCCTCCAACGGAAACCACGGGAAACTGACCTCCACGGAATTTTTCATGTAAGAGACTGATTCGTGACATGACCTTTGCCCCCTTCTTACATTTACATTTTACATTTAAGTCATTTAGCAGACGCTCTTATCCAGAGCGACTTACAAATTGGTGCATTCACCTTATGATATCCAGTGGAACAACCACTTTACAATAGTAAAAATAGTTTCTTAAAACGTTTTTTTTCTTTTCTTTTTTTTTTTTTATATATTATTTTTATTTTTCTGTTTGCATTTTTTTGTTTACAGTTATTCCTTTAGGAAAAACACTCAGTGTACATTTTAAAAGTACAACATAGCATAATGCTTCATATTTAAAGAAACAAGCAAGGTAGGTGCGCACATAGGCTAAGTAGCCTATTCTATGTGCGCAGATATAATTGTTCGATAAGTCTTAAAGATGCTCTTTGAATGAACTTCAATACACTAAGACCTCTTGATCTAGACATGGGATCACAAACTGTCAAATCAATAGACTGGTTAATATTTTATGATGCAATAGATCTCAGAGAAACCCTGATTAACATTTGGAGTCTTACTGACACATGTGAATCAAACTTGGCAAAGTTGACCTACTGGACAGAAAAACAAAACTGAAATCCTTATGTTTTTCTCAGACATTAAATCCGTACCTGTTTGTTTTGATYCTTTATATGGCGTCTTAAAAGAGAGCCTTGAGCATCTTGAAGCTGGTGGGACTCAAGGAAGAGAACCCGGTATTTATTTTATCATTGGGACTGAATTGAAATCAAAGTGATCGAACCACGGAAAAAGCAATACACCTTTGCAGCTCCTGCAAGCCCCGTTGATGTACCGGACTGTGATGATGGAGGGGACTCCCTGATATGGCCTTCCATCCCCGTTAACGGAAAGGGAACATTTGAATATTGCAAGTCTAGTTCCATCCCTTTTAGCAACCCTGCATGCAGGACATGTATGGTACGGTACCCCAAACCTCCAGTCATCTAACACGAAAGCATGGCCCATGGTTCTTTCCTCCTGTCTTGGTACTTCCCTCTCCTCCTCTCTCCTCCCTCTCTTCCTAGATTAAGGCCAAGGACGCGTCTTAACCGATCTTTTCAATCGATTTTTCTATTGTTTTAAAACAAAACAAAAACAAAACAAAAAKAAATGATCAACTGAGCCAGATATTAGACTTTATTTATTCCCAAGTGTACATATGTGTAGAGAACAGTTTTTGTGTTATTTGGTTACCTTACTTTTCAAAGCTTTTGTTGCTTGATGATGACCCAGAACGTCTTAATACAATGTTACAGCATGCAAATAGTCTACGATATCCTTTTACTTCTACTGGACATGTGGCCCATATGATGTAAACGAGAAGCCTAACTGCACTAAGATAAGAAACATTTTGGGGTAACATTTTTTTTWAATGGCGTATTGATAGTTATGGTAATAAGGTGGATATAGAAATTCGATGKGAGGTGATTTACATAATAGCTACAAATATAAGGATGGCATTCGCTGCTAAAACTCTATGCACCAACTTAACTAAACTCTTAATTCATGGATTTTTTAAAAGTGTATAATAATAATAATAATAATAGAGGTGATCTGGCGGCTTGTGAATACTAATTCCATAAGTCCGCAGTACGGTGTCTTATAGCTCAATATATCTTCTGTCTGGTCTGATGTGTAGAGAGATGGCTACAGAGGGTGCTTGTTTTTTGGCATACAAATTAGAATATTTTGATCTGAGGGTATGGTGCCGACTTAGACTAACTAAAAAAATCCTTACTCTCATCAAGAAATCCCTGGATCGTGTGTTACCTGCTGCCTAGATATATGATGTGCAATATTGTGCAGAAGTTCTGAACCACCTTGTCAATGCCAGTTGTTAGTGCTAGGCTGATGGCGACCTGTGTAGGAATACAGCCAGGTTGACACGACAAGGATAATTATGAGAGGTGTTTGCAAGTCGAATCATAATTAASTGGAATAGAGGTGTTGTTTTCTACCTCCCAACATGCTGTACAGAAGAAGATAATGAATTATCTTGGATAATTGMATAGATTTTAAGTGAACTTCATTGTGGTGCAAATGCAATTCGTCTTCACTTAACGAAATAACTTATTTTGGTACTTTTTCTGATCTTAAACATTTTACAAAAATATGTCCTATTTTAGTGAAAAGTTATTATTGATCGATTATCAATCAATTCATTCATCACTCAATCAGACAATAAAGCGGAGAGATGTGTCATTGGCCTCTGAGATTTAACCTGTGTTTTTGGTGCTAAAATTATTTAGAATTTTTAGAATTCCAACGTGAAACGGGCCTAAACATCAGAATCGTGGCAAGATGGTGAAGTATATTCTGCACGGTGCTGTCGATGCCGCGTTCACGTGATAGTCGGAACTAGGAAACTCGGAAATATCCGACTTCCGAGTTTCTAGTTCCGACTAGTATGTGAACGCTATATCTGTAGGCTATATATGATTTCTATATATTTATTCGRGAAACATTTAAATGTCCAAAGTGTGAATAAGTCAAAACAAAGACATGTTTCAAAATGGAATGTTGTTGAGAATCTTGTTTTCGAAATGTTTAATAAAAAATTATGTTCAAAATCTGTTCATCATTCCCGATGTCTTTCGTTTAAATGTGCCTTCAAGCATTGAACAGTTAGGCTCCGCCGTAAATATAATGTTTACTCAATACACACAAAAGGTTAAAACATCTACAGTAGCCTTATAAGAAAATAAATAGCAGKTTTTTTTATAGGCCTATAAATTATTTCGAAAATAATTGTGCAAATGAAACACCTCTCGCCTGAAGCGCTCGCCTGTTTGCAATAGAGACCTGGATTGCCTTTAGAGAACGAATATCTCACATGTTTCAATTAAATTATAGATTTACTAATTTTGAGAATATCCAGTGAAACACCAGCGGRTGTTTTAGCTATAACCGAGCAATTCAAGAATCGTCCATAAGCGTAATATATAAAAACAAATATATATATATATATATAGGCCTAAATGAAAAAGGAATCAGGCAAAATGTAATGACAATTTTCTACTTAGCCTATAGGCTAGCTCAGAGTTAAACAAATGAACGTAATTCTAATAGTTTAGATAGCCTATGTTTGTGGATTAGGCTATATATAAGCTACTTGTCAGGTTCTGCAACGATTGGCCATCTAAACAAGGCTACTGAGCTCCAACGAAATGAGAAGCAATCTGTTGCAAAAAGTATAACATACAGAACCGAAAACACAATACTCACATTTGTCTTATTTAAAATGTACAATTATGRTATTATTATTATGACCCTTTCATCATTATCCTGACGTTCATGTTGTGCTGTATTTTAACCGAGATAAGCTGCACGTGAACTTGCCTACTTTCCTCATGTCAAACGAAACAGTGTAGTCTATATCACACATCAACCGCAATTTCTGTAAGGACGCACATTAGTCTAATTTAACCGCCGTTCCACAGATGATGGGCACGAGCTTCCCCACGTCCCTCTGCTCAGTATCCGGTAACGCCACTGGACCAAATTGTCTTTTGTATGCATCCGTTTAGGCTAGTCAACTACTCTGTGTGCAGCCCTTTCTCCCCTGGCCACGAGCTTCCCACTGGGCAAAAACTGTTTCCATGTCATTTCAACAAAAACATTCKATGTGATGAAGTTGAATCAACGTGGAAAATTGATTGGACTTCAAATAAAGGAATTTCGTATTTTTTTCACCCAACTTTTAACCTAAATCCAATGACAYGGTGCATGTTTTTCTTGAATTCACGTTAGTTGACAACTCAACGAAATGTAAATCAAAACTAGATGTTGAACTTAGTCTGTGCCCAGTGGGTTGTAATGTCCGGGGAAAGCCCTGCGCGGCACCATGTGATGGATGGATGGCTCATGGACTTCGCGCGCGTTTTACTGCCCTGGGCTGGCAATGCTCGCACCGCAAAGGGGAGGTTCAGAGACGTCGCTGGTATAAAAGGTAGGAGAGCAGACATCTCTCTCTAACCGCAGTGAGCATGTTTGTTTGTAATGTGGAGTGTTTAAACAGTGCGTTTAGAGCAGTCAGGCCTAATTTTGGTGCATTATAACTGCAGTATGCTGCAATCATGTTTTGTAAGGGATGGACCAAAATTAGGCCTGACTGCTCTAAACACACTGTTTAAACACTACACATTACAAACTAATTACTGCAGTAATGATGCAGTGAACTGCAGTTACAGTGCAGTATTACTGCAGTTSATCTGCAKTATTCTGCAATTACTGCATCCAAAATACCACAGTTGACTGCAGTCACTGCACTTTTAATGCAGTTTTAAAACAAAACTTTTTATGCAAAGGATTCATTCAGGTGTGTGTGTGTGTGTGTGTGTGTGTGCGCGCTCAAGCGCGCATGCCCACCCACCTGTGTGTGTGTGGGTGTGTGTGTGTGTGTGAGTGACACAGTGGGGGTCGGTGCTGTTTAAGATGAGGGGGACAATACTTTTTTATGAGCATGACCTTATTTCTATTACAGCATGTTGGATGACTGCCATTCGTATTCCATTCACCCAGTTCAATGTAACATCGATAGGTTTAGGTTACTACATGGTACTATAATTTTCCCTATACCCATCATGAGGTTGCTACAACCTAGCTTATGAATGAAAGTTTACAATGTAGGTGCACAGGTTTAGAGAAAAATGTGAGTAATCAAGGTGGCAGACAGTGCCACTGTCAATACTGCCTTGCACACTCTTGCCTGCATCTAGCTGACCTAGAGTGTAATCCTTAGTCCAACAGTTGCAAACTAGAGTTTCTATTGGAGAAATTCAGGTGTGTTTATCCCTGTTTTGTTGCATTTGTTTTTGTTTGAGAAACRTTTTTCAACAGAATCAGCGGAATGAATACAGTGCCATGAAAAGTATTTTCCTTCATTCTAATTTTCTCTACTTTTGAATTATTTTTGATAATAAATGTTATCAGGTCTTCAATCAAAACCTAATATTAGATAAAGGGAACCTGAGTGAACAAGTAACACAACAATTACATACTTATTTCATTCATTTTATAAACAAAGTTATGCAACACCCAATGCCCCTATGTGAAAAAGTAATTGACCCTTGTGTAACCGGTGTGAAATGGCTAGCTAGTTAGCTGGGTGCGCACTAGTAGCGTTTCAATCGGTGACGTCACTCGCTCTGAGACTTGAAGTAGTGTTCCCTTGCTCTGCAAGGACCAGCTTTTGTGGAGCGATAGGTAATGATGCTTCGAGGGTGCCTGTTGTCGATGTGCAGAGGGTCTGTGGTCGAGCCCAGGTAGGGGCGAGGAGAGGACAGAAGCAAACTGTTCACTTGCACTCAATAACTGTGTGCTACCTTTAGCTGCAATGACTCCAACCAAACCCTTCTTGTAGTTGTTGATCAGTCTCTCAGTCGCTGTGGAGGAATTTTGGATGACTCTTCCATGAAGAACTGCTGTAAATTAGTGACATTTGCGGTTTTCAAGCATGAGCTGCTCGTTTCAAGTCCTGCCACAACATCTCAATTGGGATTAGGTCTGGACTTTGATTAGGCATTCCAAAACTTCAAATTTGCTGCTTTTTAGCCATTTTCAGTAGACTTGATTGTGTGTTTTGGATCATTGTTTTTTGCATGACCACGTTGCGCTTCAGCTTCAGCTCACAAACGGATGGCCTGATATTCTCCTTTAGAATTCTCTGATACAGAGCAGAATTCATGGTTCCTTCTATTAAGGAAAGTCGTTCAGACCCTGAGGCAGCAAAGCATTCCCAAACTATCACACTGCCACCACCATGTTTGACCGTTGGTATGAGGTTCAGTTTTGGTTTTCACCARGCATAATGTGACCCATGTTTTCCAAAAAGTTGACTCAAGTTTGCAAAAGAAGCACCTGGATGATCATCAAGACTCTTGGAAGAATGTTCTATGGACAGATTATTCAAAACTACACCTTTTTGGATACCGTGGGTCCCATCACATGCAAATACAGTTCACTTTCATAGCAGCCASATACAAACAGCATGATCACTTTGCTCGTTAATTCCTTCTCGCATCTAAGAATTCTCCTCCTATCACTTTTTCCCTTCACTTGTGGACTTCAGTGCTAGCTACCATAGCATCCCTCTGTTTGAGCTGGGTGTTTGAGTTGGCTAAACTAGCTAGCTGCATTTGCTAGCTAAGTATGTGAAAGTGAAAATKACAAAATATCTCTCTCTCGCTCTCTCTCTCCATTTTTGAAGAAATTAATTTGTTCAAAACCTTTCAACTATTGTCTTTCTCTCTCTTTGAGTCAACTACTCACTCACCACATTTGATGTACTGCAGTGCTAKCTAGCTGCAGCTTATGCTTTCAGTACTAGATTCATTCCCTGATCCTTTGATTGGGTGGACAATATGTCAGTTCATGCTGCAAGAGCTCTGATAGGTTGGAGGGCGTCCTCCGGAAGTTGTCATAATTACTGTGTAAGTCTATGGAAGGGGGTGAGAACCATGAGCCTCCTAGCTTTTGTAGTGAAGTCAATGTGCCCAGAAGAGGACGGAAGCTAGCTGTACTCCGGCGACACCATGGTACTACCCTACAGAGTGCTGTTGAGGCTACTTTAGACTTTCATTGCAAAACTGTGTGTTTTAATMAATGATTTGGTGATGTGAATATAAATAGTATAGATTCATCTAAAAAKGATAACTTTTCAAAYGTTTTACTATTTATATGAAATTCMTTGAGGAGGATGGTCCTCCCCTTCCTCCTCTGAGGAGCCATGTGTGTGTGCCTCTCACTCCAAATTTGTTTTTTCTCCGGGAGCAGTAAGAGCACTGAGGGGTGAGGCCGATGTGTCAGATCTTGTGAGTGGTGATATGACATTCATCCAGTCCTCAGATGAACAGGGTTTCCATACTACTTCAGGGTCACTGACATGGAGCACGCATCACAGTTCTATGTGTATGCTCCATGCAGTTAGCGTCGTTCTATTTAGGTTTCAGACATGCAAGAAACATGTGTGTTACAGTAGTTGTGTGTATGTGCAGAAAGTGGTTCTTCCATGGCCAAAAGCTGAAAAAAKCAAGGGGACCAGTGGARGCTCCTCAGAGGAGGAAGGGGAGGACCATCCTCATCAGTGAATTTCATACAAATAAAAAGAGTGAAACATTAAAGTTATMATTTTTAGGTGAAACACACTGTTTTGTAATGAAGGTCTTACAGTAGCCTCAACAGCACTCTGTAGGGTAGCACCATGGTGTAGCCGGAGGACAGCTAGTTTCCGTCCTCCTCTGCGTAACAAAAATTAAGGAAAAAGCAAGAGAGAGAGAGCTATATTTAGTTGTATTTCATTTCACTTTCACTTACTTAGCTAGCGAGCCAGTTTAGCCTACTTAAACATAAAACAGAGGGGGATACAATGTTAGCTAACTGGCTATGGCTATCCAACAATGAAACTCTTCAAAGTCAAGCTAACATTTGTTTTATTTATTGCCACTGGGGCCCGCTGGTGTAACTGCTAAACTGTTTGCTGCTGACTGTACAGTACAGTGTAGCGGGTTTACTAACGTGTTAGTTCTAGTAGCTATGTTGACTATGACATTAATATGGTGACAACGATGTAGGCTGTGTGTAGTGGTTGTGATATAAAGGTTTGGGATGGTAMGTTTTTTTTGCCTGGTCACAAACAGCTGATGTGTTGTGCACTGAAGTCCACAACTGAAAAGAAAATGTGAGAGGAGGAATTATACAATGATCAAAGGGATCATGCTGTTTGTATGTGGCTGCTATTAAAGGGAAGTATGTTTGCTTGTTATCAGGGATGTATTCATTCCGCCGATTGTGTTGAAAAACATTTCTTAAACGGAAGCAAACGGAATGAAAAAGGGATGAACATGCTTGAATTTGTYCAATGGAAACTCTCATTTGCAACTGTTGGACTAATGTTTACACGCTAGATCAGCTAGATGCAGGCAAGAGTGGGCAAGGCGGTATTGAATGTGTCATGTATTGAGTATCATGTAGTAGGCTAAACCTATCGATGTTACATTGAGCTGAGTGAATGGAATATGAATGACAGTCATCCAAYATGCTGTAATAGAAWRAAGGTCATGCTCATTAAAATKWAAAAAATCATTGTCCCACATCTTAAATGACACCGAGCGCCACTGAAGGGGACTGACTGTATGAGACATGCATACAATTCTGTCTATGCATGTGTTACTTATTTTTGTGTTCAGGTATTGCACTGCTTGTATCTGTGTTTTCGTCTTTGTGTGTTACTGTTTGCAAAAGTGTATGTAGCTATGTGGCATAGGGCATGTCAAATAGCAGGTTTGTTTTCTGGTCTCTGTGCTGTATCACAGTACTCTGTTTACTGGAGGGCAGGGAGAGAGGCTCCGAGTACGTGTGATATTTAAGCAATAAGGCTAGATAAGGTGTGGTATATGGCCAATATAYCACGGCTAAGTGCTGTTCTTATCCACGCAACGCGTAGTGCCTGGATACAGTGCTTYGTCGGGGTATATTGGCCATATATCACAAATCCGAGGTGCCTTATTGCTATTATAAACTGGTTACCAACGTAATTAGAGCAGTAMAAATAAATGTTTTATCCTACAAGTGGTATACTGCTGTCAGCCAATCAGCATTCAGAGCTCGACCCACCCAATTTATAATGTCTGATATACCACGGCATTCAGCCAATCAGCATCCTGGACCCAAACTACCCGGTTTATAATTAAGCTGTAGTGCCTGAGGGGGTGTGATGTATTTAATCAATAACGCCAGATGGGGTGKGGTATTTGGCCAATATACCATGGCTATGAGCTGTTCACTGGGTGGTTCGAGCCCTGAATGCTGATTGGCTTAAAGCCGTGGTATATCAGACCGTATACCAAGGGTATAACAAAACATTTCTTGTTACTGCCCTAATTACGTTGGTAACCAGTTTATAGTAGCAATAAGGCACCTCTGGGGTTTGTGGTATATGGCCAATATACCACGGCTAAGAGCTGTATCCAGGCACTCCGYGTTGTGTTGTGCWTGGGAACAGCCCTTAGCCGTGGTATATTGGCCATATATACCACACCCCCTCGTGCATTATTGCTTGAATATAGCCAGGAAAATAGCTGAAGAGTGACCTCGAAATTGGACGTCCATCCATGTCATGAGGAAGTTGGGAAATGCCTTCAAAACCAGCTTTTTTTTTTTAACCCTATCCCAAACCCAAACCATTCTGGAATCAGTGGTGGGAAAAGTATCCAATTTTCATACTTGAGTATAGATACCTTAATAGAAAGTTACTCAAGTAAAAGTGAAAGTCAGCCAAAAGTAAAARTAAAAGTAAAATATACTTAAGTATCAAAAGTAAAAGTATAAATAATTTAAAATTCCTTATATTAAGCAAAGCAGACAGCACCATTTTCTTGCTTTTAAAATGTATGTATTACCAGGGGCACACTCCAGCACTCAGACATTATTTACAAAAKATGCATTTGTGTTGAGTGAGTCCGCCAGGCCAGAGGCAAAATTTGACWATTTTCCTGTCCTGCTAAGCATTCAAAAYGTAACGAGTACTTTTGGTTGTCAGGGAAAATGTATGGAGTAAAAAGTACAATATTTTCTTTAGGAATGTAGTGAAGTAAAAGTAAAAGTTTTCAAAAATATAAATAGTAAAGTACAGATACTCCAAAAAACGACTTAATAATACTTTAAAGTATTTTTACTTAAGTACTTTACACCACTGTCTTGAAGGAATGCCTCAACTTAAAGACATGCTCCGGTATTTTGGCGACTAAAAATTTATTTTTTAAACCTCCCCCTTTGGCCTGGATGTGTCCATGTGTAGTTCAGACATGCATAATCTATGAGCAGAATTACTGTTCTATCGCAATTAGCCATGCAATCCCTAGTTTGAAGCTGTACCGTGCCATTTTCTCTACATTTCCCCCCACGTGGGCCAGCCTCCTAGCAATTTGAGTTCTAGCCAGTGAGCTTCAGCCTCTCGCATTTGAGTGATAACTAGAAGAGATCTGCCCAGTGTTATCCAATTAAGTTGCAGGGATGGCCCAACAGCTCAGTGGACACAGCAGATAGAGGGAGCAATGACGTGGTGCACTTATCTGCGCATACGTGATGTAGTACGCAATTTTCAGGGACCACTTTTGGCTCATGAGTGCTACTAACTACTGGCTAAAAAGTATACAAAAGTACCGGAGAAGCTCTTTAAAGTTTAACCTTATCCAAAACCTTAACCCCTAACTTCGAAATGTGATGTTTGGAGCAGCTTCTAAATTATACCTTTGGAGAAATGGAATGATGCTGAGTAGGAGCAGCAACACAGGGTATCAAAAACACTTTGAAGTTGGACGTTTGGAACATCTTTGAAATTTTACCTTTGGAGAAATAGAACAATGCTAAGCTGGAGGTGAAACTTGAAAATGAGACATTTTTAGAAACATGGAGAAATGTCTAATTCTGCTGTGAGAGCTTGTTGCAGCTCTGCTTTGTGTCGAGCCTAAGAATAGCCCTTAGTCATGGTATACAGGACAAATATGACAAACCCCTGAGGTGCCTTATTGCTATTATAAACTGGTTACCAACATAAATAGAACAAACAAGTATTTTTGCATCAAAGCTGTTGTATATTGTTTGATATATACACGTCTGAAATGCTTTTTCAGCCATTTAGCATTCAGGACCCAAACTACAAATGGCCAAATATAGCACACACTCTCAGGCCTTATTGCTCAAATAGTAAACAAGTCTGGCATAGTGTAATCAATGATGCTGTGGTTTAGTGGAAGCAGTTTTTTTAGGGCCAGACCTATTTTGGGTCAATTCATTCAGGTAAGTGTGTGTGTGTGTGTGTGTGTGTGTGTGTGTGTGTGTGTCTTGGGGCTTTGTGTGTGCTGGTGTGTGTGTGTTCGGTGTGTGTGGTGTGTGTGTGTGTGTGTGTGTGTGTGTGTGCTGTGTGTGTGTGTGTGTGTGTGAGAGAGAGCTGACTGAGAAAAAACTAGAGGGGGGTATAGGAACAGAGGAGGAAATGCTTAAGAGGACAGCTGATTACATATGTGTAATTGTTGTTGTTGTTACGTGTTCACTCCCCTTCATTTCTGCTGATATGTCTTAGGGAAATTATGCAAATTCATTTAGCTTTTCTTTTGGACTACTGGTCTATATGTTATTCCATTAACTGCTAATGATCTCAGCACCCTTTACRTTTAAATGACATTTAATTGGATATTGTTTACTTATTATTTCCACATTTAACACTAGCTTTCCCGTATTTATATAGTGAAGCTAAACCCTTTGTTAAAAGGTTTTGCTTTGAGTATGGACACWATCATTTCATTTGTCTCCTCAATTTAATCTATGGGTCCATTATTTCCTCTTCCCTGCCTCTCTTCTCTTTCCTCTCTTCCCTCTCTCTTTTTCCACACTCAGCTTCCTCTCTCGCCTCTCTCCTCTCCTCCCTCTCTATCTATCCTCCCCCTATTCCTCTTTTTTTGCTGAGTCAGAGGATTCACTGGGCAGTCTGACAGCCATCACTTCACCCTGCCACTGCTATTGCTACTGCACCTAACCTAACCTAACCTGACCACACACACAAACACATTTTCTAGATAACCAGACTGATTTGTGTGTGTGGCATTGTGTGTGTTTATTATAGGTGTGTGTATAGTGCAGGCTACACTTGTGCTTCCCTGTGTAAGGTTACTTACGGCCCAAGGTGCACTTGAAAGAGATCGAGGGAGAGATAGACGGGTATAGAAAGAGGTAATGAAAACAAAGGACAGTGATAGAGCTAGAGAGAGAGGGATGGAAGCGGTGCTGTGTGTCTCTGACGTCTGAGCTGCTGCTACTGCAGCTGAGATTTCCCACAGTCAGCGTCTCTTAGGCTCAGCTTACCCACTCACCAGAGAGAAAGAGAGAGTACAATACACACTCTAACACACATACACTCAGACATACACACACACACACACCATATAAAGTCACACAGGCACACGCACACAATGTACAATGTATACACACACATCCACACACGCATATATAAACAAGGTATTTGACAAAAGCTGACACAGTGAAAAAAGACTACTGTCTGTGTAGTGTCGGAAATTAGGTTACATTTAGGCTAGCTCAAATATTCTGCACCTGTGTGTTAAAATTATTTCTGCCTTTGACTGTTCTGTAGGCCTATCAATATGGTAAAGAAGTCAATGGAATGCAGACGTTCCATTGCCCAGATTGGCGCACACAATTAATCTGATTTAACAGAGTGGATATTTGTTAAATCTGTCATGATTTATGTATTGTAACAAGCCCACAATGTGGTTACTTAAGTCTGATTTGGATATACAGTTTTGATATACAATACTTCAGAAAGTATTCACTCACCATGTCACTACAAAGATACAGGCGTCTCTCCTAACTCAGTTGACGGAGAGGAAGGAAACCGCTCAGAGATTTCACCATCAAGCCAATGGGGACTTTAAAAAGGTTACAGAGTTGGCTGTGATAGGAGAAAACTGAGGATGGATCAACGACTTTGTAGTTACTCTCCAATACTAACCTAATTGACAGAGTGAAAAGAAGGAAGCCTGTACAGAATAAAAATATTCCAAACATGCATCCTGTTTGCAAAAAGGCACTAAAGTAATACAACAAAAAATGTACCAATTCACTTCTTCTGAGATCTCTTTTGTTCGAGGCATGGTTCACATCAGGCAATGCTTCTTGTGAATAGCAAATTCACATTTTGTGTGTGATTTCTATAGGGCAAGGCAGCTCGAACTAACATCTCCAATCTCGTCTCATTGATTGGACTCCAGGTTAGCTGACTCCTGACTCCAATTAACTTTTGGAGAAGTCATTAGCCTAGGGGTTCACATACTTTTYCCAACCTAGTGTTTAAATGATGTACTCAATATAGACAAGAAGAATACAATAATTTGTGTGTTATTAGTTTAARCACACTATGTTTGTCTATTGTTGTGACTTAGATGAAGATCAGATCAAATTTGATGTCCAATTTATTCAGAAATCCAGGTAATTCCAAAGGGTTCACATACTTTTTCTTGCCACCATGTGGGAACTCCTTCAAGACTGTTGGAAAAGCATTTCTCATGAAGCTGGTTAAGAGAATGCCAAGAGTGTGCAAAGCTGTCATCAAGGCAAAGGGTGGCTACTTTGAACAATCTAAAATCTAAAATATATTTAGATTTGTTTAAAACAATTTTGGTTCCTACATGATTCCATATGTCTTATTTCATCGTTTTTATGTCTTCACTATTATTCTACAGTGTAGATAATAGTAAAAATAAAGACAACCCCTTGAATGAGTAGGTGTGTCTAACCTTTTGACTAGTACTGTATCTAAATTAGATATTTATGTATTTCATGTTCAATAAACTAGCAAACATTTCTAAAAACATGTTTTCCCTTGTCATTATGGGGTATTTTGTGTAGATGGGAGAGAAATGAAAACATTTAATCCATCATGAATTCAGGCTGTAACACGACAAAATTTGGAATAAGTCAAGGGGTATGAATACTTTCTGAAGGCACCTTATTTTTGGGTTTTTGCTGCAAAATATCTAGATAAGTGTCCATTTTCAGGTTTAAAAGAAGTGACTGCTAAATGCTAACTCCAGTTCGTATAAGSTGGTTAGCCTAGCTAGCATACATAAATCAGTGGTGCAGTTAACTGTGATGCAGTTGATTGGYAACAATGACATAAACATGTTTTGGGGTTGACATCCATACAGGCATTATACTCTGATTTTTACGTCAACATAGTGTGAAATACACATACAAGAAATAGCCTAAATGTAGGCTAATTTTGCTGGGGAGCAATGAGGAGACTCAGGATCTTTACCCCAAGTGTCTTTACCGCATCAATTGGTCCTTCTTTTGGAAATCATAACACCTGTTATATATTGGTTCCTTCTTTTGGAAATCATAACACCTGTTATATAAACAAATCTTTATATGGATGCTCAGTAATAAAATAAAAAAAGTATTAGGGGAAAATTATTTTTGTATTTAATTCTATATGAAAGTTGTAGAAATTAAATAAAAATGTTCTCTGGAATTTTCCCTATCCCTTTCTAAGCCTACACGTTCATTTTTACTTAAGACGTAGGGCCTATGCGTGCAATATAGGTATGTGTAARCAATAAGGGGGTGTGGTATATTATATACCATGGCTAAGAGCTGTTCTTAGGCACTACGCAACGTTTTGTCACACCCGTGGTATATATACCACTGCTGTCAGCCAATCAGGATTCAGGGCTCAAACCACCCAGTTTATAATTAGATTTGAACAGTCACCCCTCGCAAATAAATCTACAGTTTGATAAATCGCCCATGAAGTGCTATTAACGCTCACAGGGTATTAATCATTATTACGTTTGATCTTGTGATTGAGCCACTGACCCGGGGCGTGCACCTGGCAAGATCCCCATMGTGGCGAAGTCATTACAGTGGAACGGTTTCAAACACCGTGGCCGGGGACTCTCACCACAGTTCCACCCAACCCGCCTCCGAGGGGAAAAAAGAAAGTAATTTACCTTGGGAGCATGAGCGTGTGCCGGAGCTGACCCCTGCCGCGCCTCCACCGGCTTCGCACTGTCACACACGTGCTCTGACACGCACCCTGCTGAGTAGGCAAACCCAAACATGCTATCACAAGGGGAAAAATATGGCCAAACAGCGATTTTGTCTGTTTTCCGTGCTCTGAAAATAAACAAACAAACCAACAAACACAGAAGACATAGGCCGGAGTCAAGTAATTATTAAAAATGTAAAGGAGTGATGCTTTGTGATGCGGGTAGACCTAGTTTGGGGAAAACACAGACTTTTAAACCAATTAGACTGCACGTCATTTTGCATCATGCACTTCACTGCTACAAAACTAAGCTCCGCAACCACTATAGTTTCCCTGATTTTCAGAAATAATTTTATCAGTAAAACTGTTCAATCATTGTAGTTTGTATACAAAAATGTAACTATTATTTAATCTGATGAAGATACAACATTTTCTCTCACATACTCTGTTCAAAATGTTATTTCATGATTAGTGATATGTTACACACACACACACACACACACACACACACACACACACACACACACACACACACACACACACACACCTGTCTCTTATACACATCTAGATGTGTATAAGAGACAGGCCCAAACTGTTCGGACGCTACAGACACAAGTTGGCAGATCAGCTGTAACGACTTCAGACGAGTCCCAAAACGCGTTTGGGGGTTGTAGAGCACAGCAGAGAATACCATATTGTTCATGAGAGTCTCATCTTTCCATAGAGGGGTCATAATAGTAGGCCAACAAACTATCATGGTCCAAAGACACCAAAACAATTGTGAAGAGAGTACGACAACACCTTTTCCCCCCTTAGGAGATTTGGCATTGGTCACCAGAGCCTCAAAAAGTTATACAACTGCACCATCGAGAGCATCCTGACCGGTTGCATCACCGCCTGGTATGGCAACTGCTCGGCATCCAACCATAAGGCGCTACAGAAGGTAGTGCGTACGGCCCAGTACATCACTGTGGCCAAGCTTTCTGTCATCCAGGACCTATATACTAGGCGGTGTCAGAGGAAGGCCCAAAAAATTGTCAAAGACTCCAGTCACCCAAGTCATAGACTGTTCTCTCTGCTACCGCATGGCAAGCGATATCGGAGCGCCAAGTCTAGGTAAAAAAAGGCTCCTTAACAGATTCTACCCCCAAGCCATAAGACTGCTGAACAATTAATCAAATGGCCACCTGGACTATTTACATTGACTCCCCTCCCATTTGTTTTTGTTTTTACACTGCTGCTACTCACTATTTATTATCTATGCATAGTCACTTTACCCATACCTACATGTACAAATGACCTCGACTAACCTGTACCCCCACACATTGACTCAGTACCCCCTGTWTATAGCCTTGTTACTTTTTATTACATTTTTTACTTTAGTTTATTTAGTAAATATTTTCTCTTAACTCTATTTCTTGAACTGCATTGTTGGTTAAGGTTTTGTAAGTAAGCATTTCACGGTAAGGTCTACACCTATTGTTTTCGGCGCATGTGACAAATACAATTTGATTTGATTTGACATATTGTCAAAATGTCGATGCATCTACAAATYCAATGTTTATACAAAATATTGTATCATATTTGATGAGTTGCTGACCTGTCCGTCCACAGGCTCGATGTGCTGTAGTCTCCACAACTGGACGCTGTGCTTGGATGCCACTGGCACAGGATGTTGATGCACCGGATGGTCTGAGGGATGCACTCCTGTCGGACTGGAAAACAAAGAGACATTTGGTCAGGTCTAGGTCTTTTTCAATGCTGTATCACCATCTTTATCTGGACAGAAAACACATTGTTTATCACAATACAAACCCACCTTAGACACTGTGACAAGTGGTCCCTCAACACCAAATCCTCATGTCTCATTGTTTGTTTTTGTTTCCCAATCAACAGTCTGAATATTCCTCTTCGGCCATGGTGGRCGAGCTACTTTTTTCTGGTAAGTATAAGGACATTTCTCTTTCTCGCCGGAAAATGGCTACTGCAGAACTGACTGTTGTAACTGGGTTTCCGTTCCGTCCATCTGAAAGACAAAAAAAAKAAGACTTTTACTTGCTAACTAAGTGGATTGCTAAAATAGTCAAATCTATTTTAAAATACCATAACCCACAGACTTGACTATAGTAACGGTAAAATAGACTGGGYTTTGGTCTATCTGCATATCTAAAATAATGCCATGTGGCTGGGACATTTCTGCTGGGATGGAGGAATGATCTKGAATGCTCATCTAGATGATCAGGACAGTCTAGGGTACTATTTACCCGAAGAGGTGAAGTATTGCGAGCTATTCGACTGTACTTCTGATTCTAATTCTCAAGAGGAAAGTTAAAACCCTCAATCGTGAGGGCACTGAAGAGGACCAACAGTGATAGGGGGATCACCTGAAAGGGACTGACATGCAGGTTTGGAACATAAGGATTTTGGGCACTGGCCAGCATGATTTCTACTAGCATGGCTAACATTCATGTCGTTAGCTAATGTAGCAAGGTGCCTAACTAACTAGCCCACCAAGCGATATTTAGCTAGGTATATCCCTGCCCTGGTGGGCTAACGTTAGCATGTCACCTCGTGAAAAAGTATGACTACACAAACCATAGCTGGCTAGCTCACAAAGGACTTGACAATAATAAAAGGTCATAACAAGCTAGCCTATGCTGTTTTTTTAAAGCATCTAGCTAACCACAGATCTTTGACCTACCCAAAATATCTTGTTAGCAGCTAGCAAACAGGGCTTACCTTGTCACACAGCTCCAGCAGCACGTATCGCTTACAGAGCTTGGAAAATTATAAAATGCGTGTGTACTTATTGGAGTAGTGGTTACAATCCGGTACATAGTACAGAACCATCCTTGCTTCTGATCGACGGAGAGACCTAAGGTTAGCTAGTTAGCTAGTAAGGTCAGGGTAATTTAACAATTCTAGTTATTCAAAAATTCTAATGTAGCTAGCTAGGTCATTTGAAAAATGCTAAACAAGAATACACACGAGAAATACACTATCATTTATTTACACGGCTATAATATCTACTTGCTAGGCTACTTGCTAATTGTTGATGAGAGTTTGCTTGGAGAAATGAGGAGATTTTTTCCCACCCTGCACCTTGAGTGATTACATTAAAGCTTGCGATAGGATGTGTAGTTCTGTATGATAGCCACATTAGCAGCTAATTAGCGTTTCATTTTGGGGGGTAATTACAGGTGAAAATATTGATTAAAGTCACCTGGTCTGAGAGAGATTTGCACGGTTATCAAACATCACACTAGAGTAAGCCTACACGAAACACAGGCCTTATATGAAATAGTTCTAAAATCCCCTATGGATAGCTGAATGGTGGAAAAACAGTTGGAACCATTTCCAGGTTTTACCCCAGGTGTCAGAGTTTTTGCTGCTGGTCATTCGAGTCAAGTGTAGGAGAGCAGAGAATAGGTGATCAGGCGACTTTATTAGCCAAGAGCAACAAACAGACGGGCGCAAACAGCTACAACTCAAGCCAACCGACAAAAGTGACAAGCGCAAAATACCGTCAATAATATAACAATAAGGTTCACCAATAATTCCCCCCAAATAGGGTACAGAATATATATATATGCAGTGTGATTAGGGAATGTAAACCAGGTGTGCGGGGAACAAGACAAAACAAATGGAACAATAAAAAATGGAGCGCCGATGGCTAGAAGGCCAGTGACGTCGACCGCAGAACACCGCTCAAAGAAGGACGGGAGCCGACTTCGGCGGAAGTCGTGACACCAGGTTTTATGGATAATGACTCATACTATTGTACTCAATTCACAGTTGAGCTCACTCAGTTTAGCTCAATGCTTATTATTTTACACTTTTTTTTAATCAACGGAGGCCAAATGCTCGCTGGTGTCCCTTGCATTCAATGTTACGGGTGACAACAATGTCATACTCTTTTTGACCAGACAGCATCAGATAGATGGCCTACACATATGGAGACAGAAGAGCGCTGTTTCACTAGCCCGTATGCTTTCTCCGGTGAGATAAATTCAGCCTCTTGCAAATTGAAGGAAAATTATGAAACACAGATAGATGAAAGATAAATTATATTATGTGCTATTTGCATGTGGAAAATGAATGCCATATGCTGCATTTGCTATAGGCCTGTTTACATTTTTGTTGGTAACACCATGAAATTTGTAATTAGAAAATGGAATTAGAAAATGAATACATTCATTTAACAGGATCTCTACACTTTGCAATCTCTGTAACAAAAGTGTGCGACTTTAAGCATATGTCCTTAGGCCTTTTAATCATCACGATTTAGTCTTGTTAGTCTACTCGTGGTCTTGTTAAATTAAACTTGTTTTTGACAGTATGTATGGAGCACAATACCACAGAGTTTAAAATATTTACATTTTAGTCATCTAGCAGATGCTCTTATTCAGATCTACCTACAGTGCATTCATATAATCATATAATCTTTGATGCCGACAGCAGTCGCACCATTGGAAGACATACAGTACTGTAGCCTACAAAAACCTATTTCTGCTCTTTTACCGCAATCCATAAAACGCATTTGGTGTCATCATAGTGGTCTCTGGCTTGTGGTCAGACTCGCTCAGGCTTAACAAACTTACATTTGCGCCTTTTTTCAATGCTGATTTTAATGTCATTGAGAAAAGAGAAAGGTGTGAAAGTATTTTTCCGAATTTAAAAGTAATCCTAGAAGTAATCGTCTAGTTTTTCGAAAGTATCTGTAGTCTGATGACAGTATTTTTGATGTTTATGTAACGGATTACAGTTATATATTTTTTGTAATCAGCTACTTGTAACTGATTACATGTAATATGTTACTCCCCAACACTGACCTTGGCTTTCTCATTTCTCCCAAGGTTCCACGTCTACCCTCAGGCTGTGTGTGTGTGTGTGCTGCCTTTGTGTGTGTGTGTGTGTGTGTGTGTGTGTGTGTGTGTGTGTGTGTGTGCGTGCGTGCGTGCGTGCGTGCGTGCGTGCGTGCGTGCGTGCGTGCGTGCGTGCGCAAGCCAGACTTTTACATATTGGTTAACCCTTTTCCTTGCAGTCATGTTTCTCATATACCATTCAAATTACATTTTAATTGTCACATGCTTTGTTAACAACAGGTGTAGACTAACAGTGAAATGCTTACTCACAGCCCTTCCCAACAAACAATGCAGAATACAATACAATAAATAATAATATCAAAATAAATGGTCCCGTGTGGCTCAGTTGGTAGAGCATGGCGCTTGCAACGCCAGGGTTGTGGGTTCATTCCCCACGGGCGGACCAGGATGAATATGTATGAAGTTTCCAATTTGTAAGTCGCTCTGGATAAGAGCGTCTGCTAAATGACTTAAATGTAAATGTAAATAGTAATACAAGGAATAAATACACAATGAGCAATGGCAGCTTGGCTCGATGCGCTGTGTATACAGTTTACACTTCAATCAGTGTAGATGAAGGGGAAGAGTAGTTAAAGATGGTGAATGAGCAACACAACTTATTTAAGTGCCTAGGTACCAGTCGCACCGGTTTGTGTCAAGAACTGCAACGCGGATGTGTTTTTTCACGCTCAACAGTTTCCCGTGTGTATCAGGAATGGTCCACCACACAAAGGACATCCAGCCAACTTGACACAACTGTGGGAAGCATTTGAGTCAACATGGGCCAGCATCCCTGTGGAATGCTTTCGACACCTTGTAGAGTCCATGCCCAACGAATTGAGGTTGTTCCGCGGGCAAAAGAGGGAGTGCAATTAGGGCTGTGGCGGTCATGAAATTTTGGCAGCCGGTTATTCTCACGCAAAAGACCACCGGTCTCATGTTAATTCAACGTTAGTTAACAGAAAGAAGTTTAGCATCTCCAGGCTTCGACACATACAAGCTGCATACAAGCTGCTAAGGTGTTTTTGCCATGAGTAATATGGGTAGGCTATGTATTGATTGCATAATGGCACAATATTATTTTAATTATGGGTATTTTTCGTTCTTGGGCTCATATAAAGGCCTATGCATATGCATAAACTCTACTATGCATATGGGTGTTTTAAATTAATCATCACCTTAGAAAGCGCTGTCCATTTTGTTGTGTTAGGCTTTGAAACAACATCCACAATGACCATGTTTCCCACTCAGTTTCAGCTTGTTGTTGAACTTCTTTCTTCAAATTGATCAATCACAGCACATACTGTTTTGATGTGTTTGATGTGATTTTGATGTCAGAGTGGTTAGATTTCCAATAGAGCCCTGAGTACCAGGAAATGACTGACCTGATGATCGTTAGCGAGTTGGGTACTACTAATGCATTTCCAGAGTGCATAAGAGGAGATTACCATAGAATTTTATTGCGTCATGACTCGATCATGACTCTTGACTTCCGGTGTGGCGATAATATGGTCTTAGGTGCAACTCAATATTAGGAAGGTGTTCCTAATGTTTGGTATACTCAGTGTACAGTCGTGGCCAAAAGTTTTGAGAATGGCACAAATATTAATTTTCACAAAGTCTGCTGTCTCAGTTTGTATGATGGCAATTTGCATATACTCCAGAATATTATGAAGAGTGATCAGATGAATTGCAATTAAATGCAAAGTCCCTCTTTGCCATGCAAATGACCTGAATCCCCCCAAAACATTTCCACTGCATTTCAGCTCTGCCACAAAAGGACCTGCTGACATTATGTCAGTGATTCTCTCGTTAACACAGGTGTGAGTATTGACGAGGACAAGGCTGGAGATCACGCTGTCATGCTGATTGAGTTCGAATAACAGACTGGAAGCTTCAAAGGAGGGTGGTGCTTGGAATCATTGTTCTTCCTCTGTAAACCATGGTTACCTGCAAGGAAACACGTGCCGTCATCATTGCTTTGCACAAAAAGCGCTTCACAGGCAAGGATATTGCTGCCAGTAAGATTGCATCTAAATCAACCATTTATCGGATCATCAAGAACTTCAAGGAGATGGGTTCAATTGTTGTGAAGAAGGCTTCTGGGTGCCCAAGAAAGTCCAGCAAGAGCCAGGACCGTCTCCTAAAGTTGATTCAGCTGCGGGTTCGGGGCACCACCAGTACAGAGCTTGCTCAGGAATCGCAGCAGGCAGGTGTGAGTGCATCTTGAGGCGAAGACTTTTGGAGGATGGCCTGGTGTCAAGAAGGGCAGCAAAGAAGCCACTTCTCTCCAGGAAAAACATCAGGGACAGACTGATATTCTGCAAAAGGTTCAGGGATTGGACTGCTGAGGACAGGGGTAAAGTCATTTTCTCTGATGAATCCCCTTTYCGATTGTTTTGGGCATCTGGAAAAAAGCTTGTCCGGAGAAGACAAGGTGAGCGCTACCATCAGTCCTGTGTCATGCCAACAGTAAAGCATCCTGAGACCATTCATGTGTGGGGTTGCTTCTCAGCCAAGGGAGTAGGCTCACTCACAATTTTGCCTAAGAACACAGCCATGAATAAAGAATGGTACCAACACATCCTCAGAGAGCAACTTCTCCCAACCATCCAGGAACAGTTTGGTGACGAACAATGCCTTTTCCAGCATGATGGAGCACGTTGCCATAAGGCAAAAGTGATAACTAAGTGGCTCGGGGAACAAAAAATCGATATTTTGGGTCCATGGCCAGGAAACTCCCCAGACCTTAATCCCATTGAGAACTTGTGGTCAATCCTCAATCAAAACAAAATCCACAAATTCGGACAAATCCAAGCATTTATTACGCAAGAATGGGCTGCCATCAGTCAGGATGTGGCCCAGAGTTAATTGACACAGCAGGTCGGATTGCAGAGGTCTTGAAAAAGAAGGGTCAACACTGCAAATATTGACTCTTTGCATCAACTTCATGTAATTGTCAATAAAAGCCTTTGACACGTATGAAATGCTTGTAATTATACGTCAGTATTCCATAGTAACATCTGACAAAAATATCTAAAGACACTGAAGCAGCAAACTTTGTGGAAATTAATATTTGTCACTCTCAAAACTTTTGGCCACGACTGTACATGTGGTACCATTACCGAGTCGATATGCAGGGATACGAGGAATTTGAGGTAGATATGTAAATATAGGTAGGGGTAAAGTGACTAGGCAACAGGATAGATAATAGACAGTAGCAGCAGCGTATGTGATGAGTGTGTAAGTGTGTGTGTGGCGTATGTGTGCCTGCGTGTATGTGTTAATGTGTCAGTGAGTGTATGTGTTGGAGTGTCAGTGTGAGAATGTGGGTAGAGTCCAGTGTGTGTGCATAGTGTTAGTGCAAAAAGAGTAAATGCAGATAGTCCAGATAGCTATTTGGTTAACTATTTAGCAGTCTTATGGCTTGGGGGTAGAAGCAATTCGGGAGTCTTTTGGTCCCAGATTTAGCTCTCCGGTACCATTTGCCATGCAGTAGAAGAGAGAACCTTATGACCTGGGTTGCTTGATGGCAGGTCCTGGATGGCATGGAATTTATCCCCAGTAGTGTACCGGGTTTTATACGTTACCCTCTGTAGCGCCTTGCTGTCGGATGCAGAGCAGTTGCCATACCAAGCTGTGATGCAGCCAGYCAAGATGCTCTCAATGGTGCTGTAGAACGTTTTGAGGATCTGAGGGCCCATGCCAAATCTTTTCAGCTTCCTGAGGGGGAAGAGGCGTTGTCGTGTCCTCTTCATGACTGTATTGGTGTGTTTGGACCATGATAGGTCCTTAGCGATGTGGACACCGATGAACTTGAATCTCTCGGCCCTCTCCACTACATCACTGTGGATGTGAATGGGAGCATGTTAGGCCCTCCATTTCCTGTAGTCCACGATAAGCTCCTTTGTCTTGCCCATGTTGAGGGAGAGGTTGATAGGCTGTCTCATCGTCGTTGGTGATCAGGCCCACCACCGTCCTGTCATCGGCAAACTTAATGATGGTGTTGTGCGCAGTGATGAAGTTGTGGGTGAACAGGGAGAGCAGGAGAGGACTAAGCACGCACCCCTGAAGGGCCCCCATGTTGAGGTTCAGCGTGGCGGATGTGTTGTTGCCTACCCTCTTCAGTATGGATGTTGCCTGTAATCCATGGCTTCTGGTTGGGATATGTAGTATTGTCACTGTGGGGATGACATCGTCAAATGCACTTATTAACAAAGAGACACACCCCACCCCCACGGATCTTACACGACGCAGCCGTTCAGTCCTTCCGATGCATGGAAAACCCAGCAAACTTTATATTATCCATGTCCYTGTTTAGCCATGACTCTGAAAAGCATAGACAATTACAGTTCTAAATGTCCCGTTGATAGGATAGTCTCGAACGGAGCTCGTCCACTTTGTTCTCCAGCGATTGCACATTCGCCAATAGAACAGAGGGTAGGGGCAGTTTATTCACTCATCGCCGTAGTCTCATCAACGTGCCTGCACACCGACCTCTATAGCGACGTCTTTTCYTCTTCCTAGTGTCGGGATTAGGGCCTGGTCCGAGGAGAGCAGTATGTCCTGTGCCGAAGACTCRTTGAAGAAGAAGTCTTCGTCCAGATCGAGGGGAGTGATTGATGTTCTGATGTCCTGAAGATTTGGTGGAAACATTATGTAAAAATGATCAGTGCAAGAAAAACCACAGAATAGTCAGGAGCCCATAACATGTCGGCTATGTATCCCAGCACCATCTTACACCAGTGGATATCCAAAGAGACCTAAAGTATAGCCATCTAGAATCCACAGGAACAGTTTCTGGCAACATACACACACAGAGGCTGCAGACCAAATTAATATGTTTTTATATATATATATTTTTAATAAAGGTTAAATCATTTAAAAAATGAATATGTGGAGTAATGAAGTGGAGGACTGTCCTTAGTACATTGGAGGGTCAATCGGCAATCAATTATTCAACTCAGCCTGGCCGACCACCATACCACAGTCTCTATATACAATCTCACACACGCACACGCACACGCACACGCACACGCACACGCACACACACACACACACACACACACACACACACACACACACACACACACACACACACACACACACACACAACCACACACACACAACCACCCACCACCCCACAACCACCCCCACAACACACACACACACACACACACACACACACACACACACACACACACACACACACACACACACACACACACACACACACACACACACACACACACACACACACACACACACACACACACACACACACACACACACACACACACACACACACACACACACACACACACATTCACTTTCAGTCACATTCACTGTCACTTTCTTGGGACACAGTCTATGTGTTGCCACATACACCACACATACAGTAAGGGGTAGTAGAGTTGTGTTTAGAAAGTTGTGTGTATGACCTGGTCTAAGGAGCACAGTGAAGATAACATCTATCTGCCTGCGTGTCTGTCTGTGTCTGTCTGTGTCTCTTTCACTCTCTCTCTCGCTCGCTCTCTCTCTCGCACTCTCTCTCTGTCTGTCTGAATACTCAGGCTTCTCTCACTGGCTCTGTGAAGCCAGTAGACTGGAACTCACCCTCGCAGTCACACACTCACTGGGCTCAGGTAGATTAGTTTGGTGCTATTAAATAGGGTTTTCCTAGTGGCCATTGACGTTGCTGCTTCACCTAAAACGGGCGCTGTCCACTGTCATGTGGTACTGAATGTCAGACCGCATGCGGGCCTCTGATTTCACCACTGGTGCTAAACATCTCAGATCACTGCTATTGTTGTTTCCATCGGACCTTCAACACATGATACAGAGAGGTTTCGTTAATGGATGGAGAGACCTACACAGGAAACAGTCTTTAAGGGAAGGCAGTCCACGAAATCTGCTAGACTGTTCAGACATTTTGCTTTCAAACGATTTCAAACCTTTAGAATTGCAAATGAATATGCAAATAATGGAAATAGACTTCTCCATTGATTTATTTGAAACTGCATCCAGACATGGTTATATGCGGCCCTAAAATGCACAATTTCTAACATTGAAGTCTCGGCCCAAAAGGCCTTCATCAGAATTTCCTGATGTTCTTGTGGTGTTTGGCTGCACCTCTTGGATTCTTGTTGATCGATATGCTGTCAACTCACCTAACACACACTTTTACCATTTCCACTTAGTGAATGTGAGGTGATCTTTTGGGTGTTATATGTCACTTCAGCGCTCTCCCTCTGGTCGCAACTCTTCTCTTTGTCCTCTTTATCCCTCTCACCTCATCTCTTTGTATCCCTCTCTAACGGCTGACCCTTGACCCTATAAGACTCTGATTCCCACAATGCCCCGAGGCATAGCTGAGGATTTCCTCATGTTGACAGAGTTACATACAGTAAGTGACAGTACACTTGACAGCAGCCATTTTATATAGGATTGCAGCCACCCTGTGTTGTGTAGCTTGTCACGGGGTGGGTCTGTAAAGTGCCACGTGTGCAGGCAGTCATGGTGGCCTTGTGGTAAAGATGACGTAGTGGTAGAGCCTTTGTGACTGAGGTGTCACTGGACCTAAGACACACAGTGACAAACTGACCAAACCAGAGATGCATACACACAGAATCTATCACTGGACAACACCTACAGTGACACACTGAGACGAGACCCAGACGCACACTGACCTGACTGAAGCACTGTGTGTGTTGAGGAGGGGAGAGAGTAGGAGATGAATAGGCAGATGCGATCAAACAAGATGCTGTAGATATCATGACTGTGATGGCCACATGTGACAGCCATACAGCTAAAKTTCCCTATCCTTTGCACTTAATGACCCAACACTAGGGCTGTTATGGTGAACGTGTTAGCGCCATACCGATGGTCACGAGTCATGGCGGCAGTCAAATTCCACGTGACCGTTTAGTCACTGTAATTAGACTTCTCCAAGCTCTGATGCTGCTGATGGTCATTAGTAGCCTACCAAACTTGCTAACTGCCTGGTACTCAGGACTCTCTTGCTTACTGCCTGGTACTTGTCCCTCTAATCACTCTGACATCAAAGCAAATGTAATCGGAAAATCGAATCAAACACTTCTCGAGAGTCCATGAGATTATGTTGCACAGCATTTTTATARGCTATACAATTGCGTGAGAAAACAGAGTTTTGATGGGCTCTATTAAAAAGAGGAGGATCCCATCAGCTTACTATAGACTAGGCCTACTATATTTATTTCTCAACTTTCCTAATATTAAGCACATTGCTTCTATTTACAACAGGAGTATGGCCTACCTGGCTGGCATGAAAATTAATCACAAGAAAAACATCCTCAATTTGCTATTTAAGCAGATAGATTACATGTATTTTTTCCCCTGCCCTGTTTCGAGACAGGTGCATGATAATRCCTTCTTTATGTGACTTYTTCAAATCATAGTCTCACACCTCATGTAGCCTAGCCCATAGGCCCATATGTTTTGACAAGGTTTGTATGACAACTAAAGGGGCCAAATAACTTCTTAAAATGAAGCACATTAATCCGCTTTACAACAGGTGTAGAGCCTAACTTGCATACATACGCAACGTGTGAGTTTCAAGTTGGGGAAGATAATTTTCACCATAAAAATGCACCTATATAATAAAAGCATTACATGCATAATCGCATTTGCAGTCACTTTTGAGAATGGTAGGTCCCATACGGAAAGGTAGGACCCATACGGGAAAACTCATGTATTGTAATATATGTACATATATACGGGGAATTCTAAATATATTTACATATATGTCCAGAATATATGTATTAATGAAATATACAACTTCAGCACATCATAGAATGTGTATGTATATATACACTGAGTGTACAAAACATTAGGAACATGACATAGACTGACCAGGTGAGTCCAGGTGAAAGCCATGATCCCTTATTAATGTTACCTGTTAAATCTACTTCAATCGGTGTAGATGAAGGGGARGAGACAGGTAAAATAAGGATTTTTAAGCCTTGARACAATTGAGACATGGATTGTGTATGTGTGCCATTCAGAGGGTGAATGGGCAAGACAAAATATTTAAGTGCCTTTGAACGGGGTATGGTAATAGTTGCCTTTCGTACTGGTTTGAGTGTCAAGAATTGCAACGCTGCTGCCGTGTGTATCAAGAATGGTCCACCACACAAAGGACGTCCAGCAAACTTGACACAATTGTGGAAGCATTGGAGTCAATGTGGGCCAGCATCCCTGTGGAATGCTTTCGACACCTTGTAGAGTCCATACGCCGACGAATTGAAGCTGTTCAGAGGGCAAAAGGGCAAAAAAAATCGCAATATTAGGAAGGTGTCCCTAATGTTTTGTACACTCAGTGTATTTCAAAATACATGCCAATTAAATATATTTTCTGCCACATCTATCATGCTAAATGGGTAGCATTAGCTCTATTGAAAATATATAAAATAATTAGCTAAAACTCGCTGTCTCTTCAAAAATAATACAATATAAATAWCAACTGAATATATGTTTTGTTTTTTTCAGCTGTTAGCTAAATATACTATTTTTGAAGAGACAGTGAGTTTAACTAATTCTCATTGGCATAAAAAGCTAGCTATTCGGAAGCTAGCACTGTTTATGATCCATGTAAAGCAATACACATCAAAATTGCCACCATAGCCACCAAAGTGGATCTGAGGTTATGCCATGGCATTGAAGACATTACTGTTCCCTGTTCACAGTAAAGTTTGGGTTCAACCTTTACAAACAGGGGTCATTGTGTCATTGTGTCATTTTCATATCATACTTACTATAATAAGAGAGAAATCTGCTAGAATCTGATTACATACTTACTATAATAAAACATATGTAGATATTGAACTTAATACTCAAAATTAAGCAAATGAACAACTGTGTAGAGTCAGCCATATGGATATAAACAGCACCTCTATTCACAGTATCATACAAGTGCTATTCTTTGGTGTCACACCATATCATACAAATTAAATAATTCACAATATCACAATACTGTGTACAATACATGTGTAAAATACACATTCTCTACCCTGATAATGTTGAGTCTATTGACCTCTGGTACCTTAGCATTAGGTTTCCAAAGTGGGGTTTGCATGMAAAAGTTAGATCATTGAGTTGTAGTTGAAAATAMATTTTGCAGCTGAGGTATAGCCTACCTGCCACTCATGAAACATAGTAAAATTAGCTAAGTTTATTTCGAAAAGAGACACACTGTCAATCACAATTTGAAATGTTTCTGAGCCCAGCCGCCAGCCCCGCCCTCAACGGACAGAGCAGCTGTTTCTTCTCTTTCTTCAGATGAAAGAGAGGAGCAGCTGTCACCTCCAAAACATATTTTTCATGGGATTTCATTTGATTTTATATTTATAACATTCATTTAAGATATGTTTTTCACCTGGCGAGTGACAGAGGAAGAAGATCATTTTAACAACAGCCTGCAAGCAAGAGTTTTCACCAAGCTAGCTAACACAGCTAGTTAGCTAGCTAGCGCCTTATTTAGCTTGCTACCACAACATTCACTGTGACTTTCCAAGGTCAGAATGGTTTTGGATGTTAAAGATCTGAGTTAATATGGGAYGCATATGTTAGATATAATTTAATTGCCAAAGCTAATCAATGTTAAATTATGCTTGCCAAGCAATGTGTTGCTTGTTACTACAGTAGCTAGCTAGCTAGCTTTATAATGTGGTCTGGGTTTCTCCAAATATTTTTAGAACTAGCTCCTTGTTCTATCTGTGGTTTCTCTGACAGCAATATAACTAGCTAGAAMTGGCTAGCTAGCTAGATTATTTCTACAGTAGCTAAAAAATAATGATAATTTTTTCCTGCAGTGGATCCTTGAGGTTTGGAGCTTCAACTGCCTATGGATAGACCCCAGCCAATGTAAGTTAGTACTGTTATAATTTACAGTGCCTYCASAAAGTATTCAGACCCCTTGACTTATTCCACATTTTGTTGTGTTATAACCTGCATTTWTAATGGATTCAATTGAGATTCTGTGTCACTGATCTACACACAATACCCCATAATGTCAAAGTGGAATTATGTTTTTATACATGTTTACAAATTACTGAAAMATGAAAAGCTGAAATGTCTTGAGTCAATAAGTATTCAACCCTTTTGTTATGGCAAGCCTAAATAAGTTCAGGAGTAAAAATGTGCTTAGCAAGCCACAAAATAAGTTGCATGGACTCAACCTGCGTGCAATAATAATGTTTRACATTATKTTTTAAATAACTACCCCATCTCTGTACACCACACAAACAAATTATCTGTAAGGTCCCTCAGTCAAGCAGTGCATCCGAAGCACAGATTCAACCACAAAAAACAGGGAGGTTTTACAATGGTTCACAAAGAGAGGCACCTATTGGTAGATGGTTAAAAAGCAGACATTGAATATCCCTTTGAGCATGGTGCAGTTATTAATTATGGATCAACAACATTGTAGTTACTACACACTACTAACCTMAATGACAGGCATCATGCATCATGTTATGGCTATGCTTGTCATCAGCAAGGTCTAGGGAGGTTTTTAGGATTAAAAGAAATGGAATAGAGCTAAGCACAAGCAAAAATCCTAAAGGGAACTTTAGACAAATTCACCTTTCAGCAGGAAATTACCTAAAACAGTGGCCTAGTTACAGTTTTGACTTAAACCGTCTTGAGAATCTATGGCTGTCTAGCAATGAACAACAACTAACTTGACAGAGCTTCAATAATGTTTTTAAAGAATARTGTGCAAATATTATACAATCCAGGTGTGCAAAGCTCCAGGTGTGCAAAGTCTTTACTCCAGATGCAAAGACTTACCCAGAAAGACTCACAGCTGTAATTGCTGCCAAAGGTGATTCTAACATGTATTGACTCAGGGGGATGAATACTCATCAAATCAGGATATATTAAGTGATGTATTTAACATTTATTTTGAAAAAGTAACTTTGACATTACAGTGTATTTTGTGTACATCGTTGTCAAAATATGACAATTAAATCCATTTTCACCCCACTTTGTAACACAACAAAATGTGGAAAAAGTCAAGGGGTGTGAATGCTTTCTGTAGCTAGCTACTCCCCAATTGAATTAAAATGTGTTCATGAACATGAATCCCCAATACTTCATCTTGTGTGGAGTTGTTTCACTGACTCTGTCTCTGCATTATCCACCTCTCAACTCGTGAGTCTGAAAATGGACAATGGAGGTTAAGGAATCTGCATGATATCAATTARGTGTTCATGAACATTAACACCTAATTCTTCATGTTGTGTGGATATTTTTTCACTGATACTCTGTCTCTGATTAAAGGGGGCTGAGTTAGAGCGGTGTTTGTGAGACAAGGGCGGGGCCCGGGGCTGGGTCTTTTTTTTACAAAAACGTCTGTAGAGTYTGAATGGTTTGAGCTACAAACTATTAAACRTTATCTGTGGAAAGCTGAGACTCTCACAAACACSCATATGTTCTGCTCTATGACGCTCACAAGCTACACAAGAGTCATTAGAAGGTAATGGGTAATTCTATATAGAAGATCATATGAAATAGTGTCTGTAATACTGTAAAAAGCTCACATAGCTTCTGTCACAAACTCCAAACGCCACACAGTTGTCACTGACTAGTTGTGTCACCCCTGCTCCCGCTCTTCCCTGGAGCTCGAGGACGCCAGACTGGCCTGCATTACGCACTCSTGCCACCATCATTACGCACACCTGCCTTCCCTAGTCATACGCATCAGTGATTTATTGGACTCACCTGGACTCAATCACCTGTTTATTACCTCCCCTATATKYGTCAGTTCCCCAGCTCTGTTCCCYGCTGCTGCATTGATTGTCGTCTSTCTGTATTACCCAGTTCTGACGCTGTTCCTGTCCTGTTGCCTGTCCAWTCTAAGTTAAATGTCAACTCCCCGTACCTGCTTCTCTTCTCCAGCGTCAWTCCTTACAAGTTGCATTTTCATTTCCCACTGAGCAAACAATTTTTGTACTTAAAGCATTCATATAAATTCATATTTTAATCAGGTTTTTGCTTTGGCAGACCTTATTTCTTTACTTACATTTGTCAATAAAACTCATGAAGGCAGCTGTTTATGTCAGTTTTTTTGTGTTCTACTTGTAGCCCTGGATGTCCTGATAAGAAAATGGTAAAACACTGTGTTGTGAGGCTAAATATAAGRGCTGGAAATGCAGATGAATGAAAGTACAATAAATTTAACAACAATTTCTGCCGGGGTCTCGGGACTTATAGGGTTAACCACAGGATAACTGTCAACTTTTGAGTCTGACTAAGAATGGGAAGCACAGAAATAGCCACATAGAACAGATCAACGCTTCTTAGACTTGCTGTCAATGAGAATGACAGATCTATAACTCACATTTCTATGTGAATTTGGTTAGGTCACCAAAAAGTTACCATTTGCAGCTTTAAACCTCAAATACACGTCTTAAATGTCTGCATTGTAGGAAAGTTGTCCTGCAACAGGCCCTGGGTGTCAAATTAAGATCCTACATCTATAGGCTACTATCCATAGATTTTGTTAGCCAATTTATCAGTCACTATGCACTCCTTAAAAAACGATTCGTTTTTTCTTGGTTGATCATATCACATATTTGCTCATTACTAGTGGTGGAGTATTGCTCATTACTAGTTGTGGGGTATTGCTCATTATAGTGTGGGGTATTGCTCATACTAGTGGTGGGTATTGCTCATTACTAGTGGTGGAGTATTGCTATACTAGTGGTGGGGGATTGCTCCATTACTAGTGGTGGAGTATTGCTCATTACTAGCTGTGGAGTATTGCTCATTACTAGTGGTGGGGTATTGCTCATTACTAGTTGTGGAGTATTGCTCATTACTAGTTGTGGGTATTGCTCAATACTAGTGGTGGGGATTGCTCATTACTAGTTGTGGGGTATTGCTCATTCCTAGTTGTGGGGTATTGCTCATTACTAGTGATGGGGTATTGCTCAATACTAGTGGTGGGGATTGCTCATTACTAGTGGTGGGGGATTGCTCAATACTAGTGGTGGGGGATTGCTCATTATAGTTGGGGTATTGCTCATTACTAGTGGTGGAGTATTGCTCATTACTAGTGGTGAGTATTGCTCATTACTAGTTGTGGAGTATTGCTCATTATAGTTGGGGTTTGCTCATACTAGTGGTGGGGTATTGTCATTATAGTGGTGGATGTATTGCTCATTACTAGTTGTGGGGTATTGCTCATTACTAGTTGTGGGGTATTGTCAATACTAGTGGGGTTTGCTCATTACTAGTGGTGGAGTATTGCTACATACTAGTGGTGGGGATTGCTCATTACTAGTGTGGAGTATTGCTCATTACTAGCTGTGGGAGTATTGCTCATTACTAAGTGGTGGGTATTGCTCATTACTAGTTGTGGAGTATTGCTCATTACTAGTTGTGGGTATTGCTCATTACTAGTTGTGGGGTATTGCTCAATACTAGTGGTGGGGGATTGCTCATTACTAGTTGTGGGGTATTGCTCATTACTAGTTGTGGGGTATTGCTCATTACTAGTGATGGGGGATTGCTCAACACTAGTGGTGGGGGATTGCTCAATACTAGTAGTGGGGTATTGCTCATTACTAGTGGTGGGTATTGCTCATTACTAGTGGTGGATATTGTCATTACTAGTGGTGGGGGTATTGCTCATTACTAGTGGTGGGGGATTGCTCAATACTAGTGGTGGGGGATTGCTCATACTAGTAGTGGGGTATTGCTCATTACTAGTGGTGGAGTATTGCTCATTACTAGTGGTGGAGTATTGCTCATTACTAGTTGTGGAGTATTGCTCATTACTAGTGGTGGGGTATTGCTCATTACTAGTTGTGGGTATTGCTCATTACTGGTTGTGGGTATTGCTTATTACTAGTTGTGGAGTATTGCTCAATACTAGCGGTGGGGATTGCTCATTACTAGTGATGGGTATTGCTCATTACTAGTGTAGGTATTGCTCATTACTAGTTGTGGGGTATTGCTCAATACTAGTGGTGGGAATTGCTCATTACTAGTGATGGGTATTGCTCATTACTATGGTAGGGTATTGCTCATTACTAGTTGTGGGGTATTGCTCATTACTAGTTGTGGGTACTGCTCAATACTAGTGGTGGAGTATTGCA
>NC_036853.1:31209890-31266467 GCF_002910315.2 Salvelinus sp. IW2-2015 | reverse complement strand
ACAATAGGTATTGCTCATACTAGTTGTGATTCTCCAATACTAGTGGTGGGAATTGCTCATTACTAGTGATGGGTATTGCTCATACTACGTGGTAGGTATTGCTCATTACTAGTTGTGGGGATTGCTCATTACTAGTTGTGGGGTACTGCTCAATACTAGTGGTGGGTATTGCACATTACTAGTGTGGGTAGGCTAAATAAATGAAACACAATAGGCCTAATTAAAATAGTGGAACTGAAATAGCTGGTAGAACGAAATTGGAGCGGGACAGTGGGCCAACACTTACACACTCCATTTTAATCAATGGAAGATTAACTATTACCTTACATACTGTAGCTAGGCTACATTCAAATGCAATGCATAAAAATACAAGTTCAGCACTATTACACAATAACATGAGCAGTATACTTTGAAAAGTTTAAATGAATGACAACTAAAGGAGTGCTTTTAATAAACTTTTTCTTCTGCTCAATAACTTGTCTAATATGAATTGTGGCATAGGAGCACTACATCTCTAAAAAAATATAATATATATATTGTACAAATTACCTCTGTGCACTTATTATCTGTATCTGAAAATAAGGTCTTTAATCATCAAATTGATACTTACAATGCAGATCCTTCACCTTGTCCATTTTCAGAATAATAAACAGTTACCCTGTGGATAATGCAGAGACAGAGAGTAAAAAAAATGAGGTGTTAATGTTCATGAAAATCTAATTGATAGGTACCATGCAGATCCTTACTCCAGGTCCATTAGTTTTGTTTTACATTTGGTCTTGTACATCAGCTGAAAATACAATATTTCTGGTTATGGAAAACGTATTTCACAGCAGTTTACAATGATTCTCAACACCAGGGGCCTTTCGTAGCACGATAGATACTTTAGAAAAATGTAAGACGTTCCGAGCTATTATTGTTTTTGTGCTTTAAATAGGGACATTCATCTCTTCTCTTATCCCCTGCAACTCTTCTCCAGTTCCTTAGTGTACAAGAGAAAGTAGTGCGCRGTGTTTTCTGTCAATATACCTGGCACAATAATGGTTAATAAACCACTCTAAGGGGCGCCCTATAAAATCTACATTATGTTCTCATTTTTGTTGTTTACAATTGTTCATAGAGAAACAATGCAATTTAAAGTTTTGAGTCCATGTCTATGCTTATATCACATCAGAAGACATTTTTTTAGGTCTGGAAGAAAACGAATACATTTAGATTTTTTAATGCAATAACACCTTTAATTGCACATCCGGCCCTTTAATTGTGCTTCTAGCGAGTGAGGAATGTGCCCTCTAATGTGTAGGTCTAGCGGTGGTTCTGTACTGTTGCTGCTCATTCATGGCAAAGTTTGCAAATAACAGTTACAAATGATATACAGTTTAAGTCGGAAGTTTACATACACTTAGGTTGTAGCCATTAAAACTCATTTTTCAACCACTCCACAAATTTCTTGTTAAACAAACTCTAGTTTTTTCTTGTTAAAACAAACTCTAGTTTCTACTGTGTGCATGACACAAGTAATTTTTCCAGCTATTGTTTACAGACAGAACATTTCACTTCTAATTCACTGTATCACAATTACAGTGGGTCAGAAGTTAACATACACTAAGTTGACTGTGCAATTTAAACAGGTTGGAAAATTCCAGAAAATGATGTCATGGCTTTAGAAGCTTCTGATAATMATTTGAGTCAATTGGAAGTGTACCTGTGGATGTATTTCATGGCGTACCTTCAAACWCAGTGCCTCTTTGCTTGACATCATGGGAAAATCAAAAGAAATCAGCTAAGACCTCAGAAAAAAAATGGTAAACCTCTACTAGTCTGGTTCATTCTTGGGAGCAATTTCCAAATGCCTGAAGGTACCACGTTCATCTGTACAAACAATAGTACGCAAGTATTAACACCATTGGACCATACAGCCGTCATACCGCTCAAGAAGGAGACGCGTTCTGTCTCCTAGAGATGAACGTACTTTGGTGCGAAAAGTGCAAAGCAATACCAGTACAACAGCAAAGGACCTTGAGAGGATGCTGGAGGACACAGTTACAAAAGTATCTATATCCACAGTAAAACAAGTCCTATATTGACATAACCTGAAAGGCCGCTCAGCAAGGAAGAAGCCACTGCTCCAAAACCACCATAAAAAAGCCAGACTACGGTTTGCAACTGCACATGGGGACAAAGATCGTACTTTTTGGAGAAATATTCTCTGGTCTGATGAAACAAAAATAGAACTGTTTGGCCACAATGACCATCGTTATGTTTGGAGGAAAAAGGGGGAGGCTTGCACGCCGAAGAACACCATCCCAACCGTGAAGCACGGGGGTGGCAGCATCATGTTGTGGGGGTGCTTTGATGCAGGAGGGACTGGTACACTTCACAAAATAGATGGCATCATGAGAAGGAAAATGTGTGGATATATTGTAGCAACATCTCAAGACATCAGTCAAGAAGTTAAAGCTTGGTCACAAATGGGTCTTCCAAATGAACAATGACCCCAAGCACACTTCCAAAGTTGTGGCAATATGGTTTAGGACAACAAAGTCAAGGTATTGGAGTGGCCATCACAAAGCTCTGACTTCAATCCTATAGAACATTGTGGGCAGAACTGAAAAGTGGTGCGAGTAAGGAGGCCTACAAACCGACTCATTACACCAGCTCTGTCAGGAGGAATGGGCCAAAATTCACCAAACTTATTGTGGAAGCTTGTGGAAGTCTACCCGAAATGTTTGACCCAGTTAAATGATTTTAAAGTGTAACAGTATAGCTTCCGTCCCTCTCCTCGACCCTACCTGGAGCTCGAACCAGGGACCCTCTGCACTCATCAACAACTGCCTCCCACGAAGCATCATACCCATCGCTCCACAAAAGCCGTGGCCCTTGCAGAGCAAGGGAACAACTACTTAAAGGTTCAAAGCGAGTGACGTCACCATTGAAACGCTGTTAGTGCGCACCCCGCAACTAGCTAGCAATTTCACATCGGTTACATTCACCCCCCTTTTGACCTCCTCCTTTTCCACAGCAACCAGTGCTCCGGGTCAACAGCATGAATGTAACAGTATAGCTTCTGTCCTCTCCTCGCCCCTACCTGGGCTCGAACCAGGGACCCTCTGCACTCATCAACAACTGCCTCCCACGAAGCTCATTACCCATCGCTCCACAAAAGCCGTGGCCCTTGCAGAGCAAGGGGAACAACTACTTAAAGGTCTCAGAGCGTGTGACGTCACCAATTGAAACGCTGTTAGCGTGCACCCCGCTAACTAGCTAGCCATTTTACATCTGTTACACTGGCAATGCTTCCAAATACTAATTGAGTGTATGTAAACGTCTGACCCACTGGGAATGTGATGAAAGAAATTAAAGCTGAACTAAATCATTCTCTCTACTATTATTCTGACATTTCACGTTCTTCAAATGAAGTGGTGATCCTAACTGACCTGAGACAGGGAATTTTTACTAGGATTAAATGTCAGGAATTGTGAAAAACTGAGTTTAAATGTATTTGGCTAAGGTGTATGTAAACTTTTMAACTTAGTTCAACTGTACTTACTCATGATATACTTCTGCCAGCTAAGCCTACTTTGCAGTTAACATTCAATTGAAGATTGTTAAGGGGAAAGTATTTCTGTCAACCCACAAGACGGTTATCACATCAACTGGCTACACACAAAGTGATAAACAAATGCTCCGCCAAACAGACAGACGGGCAATATTGTTGTAAATTAATTGGCAGATATTGTGATAGGTTTGGCTTTTTAAGCCAATAGTGACCAATCAGGGTGGGATAATGTCAATGTTGTATTGATTAGGTAGTAGCTGGGMGCTTGCGGTGTTTGATACTTGTGAGAATTGTTTATGACAGTTTACGGTGGAACACATTACAATTGCATGTACTTTCAGAATTGTTTGGCCAGCTACTCATAGATRGGCTGCGAGCGATCGACCTGTTGGAGACCCATGCTCTCCACTATACTTGCTTGATTTGTCACATCAATTGAAATTAGGAAAACTATTCGAATTTTAGCAACCAGGATATGGCAGAGTGATTTCTGCATAGTGTATATTTAAAAAGGCTTCTGAAGTTTGTAATTTCCAATTGATTTTCCCTTATGACAATTGTATCAACCACAACAAAAATGTCCATTAATTGTAATCCACATAATAATTCACATTTCCTGTTGCTGCTGTATTATATTCCTGCTGTGGCAAAATGGCTCATTCATTAGCTTGTATAATTTTGTCTGTAAAACAGGTAGGCCTTCCTCTTATTTCTTAAATAGGAAGAAATAGGCTCCAACACAAAGCCCTCTTGTTGTTAATAAAAACAAATTAAAATGAAAACTTAAAAATGAATTTGAATCTGGCTTATTGTGGGGTCAATAACTCTGATAAATAGCTTCATCATGGGCAACAAAACGCATTACTTTTATTAAAATCAATTATAGCAGTAGTAAGCTATCAAAGTTGACCTCCAGTCCTCCTCATCTTCGCGCTCTTCCTCTCAAACTGATCAGTAGCCTAGTCCATGCACACAGATATTGAATTCTCATTTTATTTACACCATTGCAGCAGCGCAAAAACTCCAGAACAAAGAACATTTTCTTAAAAATATAACTTTACCCTGGGCTTTTCCGAGCACTCACTTTATATAGCCTAGGACTAGGCTATAGGCTATGGATAATTTGATTGGGACCACCTAATATTCCACATCCAGCAGAGAATCAGGGACRWGGGGCAGCATCAGGCAATATTGAAATTTCATCCATTACAAATTACATGACTCTCCTTTGGACTAGATTTTTWAAAATACTGAACTCTCCCCCTGACTGAAATTGAAAAAGCACGGCCCTCCCCCATTTTTCTATGGGTACCAGTTCTGAACATTTCTTATGGTCCCTTACAATGACTAGACCTGGAGGTGTGTTTGTGTCTGCTGAATTCTCTGTGTTGTCTCTGTGTTTAGAGACAGGGTGTTGACTTTGTCTTGTTGGACCCAAGTGAAACTGTGTGTTGGGTGACAGAATAACAGCAGAGTTTATAGGTACTTTCTCTGAGATAGAGAGAGAGAATCACTTGGCATCAACTCTATAGTAGCTTTGTAAAACTGTGGTAAACTTTGTATTTACAGCTCATAAAAAGATGTCCTCATTTACCCTGCTTAGCACCTAGAACTGAATGATTCTGATTCTCTGGGAACAGGAAAACAGATGACAACAAACAAACAGAATGAGGAAGTGTGGCGGGGAAAGACCGCAGACTCAGCTGTGCTTCTGGCATATAGGAGAGACAGAGTGCTGAGATTGTCACGGTAACCCTTGCTTGGTGACATAGAGGGGTGTGCCGTCACCGGCAGATAGAGAGAGAGAATAAGAACAAGAGCGAATGATAGACCCAGGAGCGAGGGAAGGAGAGTGAAAGAGTGAAAGAAAGGAGGCATTTTTCTGACATATTGCCTTTTCGTTTGGAGCGAGTTGTGAGTTGTTGGCAGTTTGGGGCCACCCCCCACCCCCCATCTCTCTCCTGTCTAATAAACATCACTTTGGCAGGAAATAAAGTAATGTAGTTTTTTCTACCCTCGCTGATGTTGGTGTTCTGTTTATTGGTACTGTTTTTATTGTTGCCATTTTCAGTCCACCATGGTTTTGAACCTTGGGGAAACCTTATCCTCACTATTCATCCAACTCTCGGCTGTGGAAGGCATTTACCATACTCTTTGCCCTCCCCAACTGTGTATACACACATACACTCTACGGAGTATTTCAGTAGGGAGTACCTATCCTACAGGAATACAGACGGCGAGGAGAAGAGGGTCTCAATCCATTTGTTTCGCACAGAGAAAGAGAGAGAAACGACAGTGACTTTTAGAGATGGTGAGGAGTCCGTTTGGAGTTTGGTTCACAGACACAGAGCCATAGCCATAGCCTCACATGTGTGCCAACATTGTGGAGAACAGTGTCAAGCTTTACATGCACAACATGCTTCTAAGTCCCTCTACCTCTGTTTTTACTGTCATGATCCATTGGCAGACAAACAGGCAGATTGTTCCTCCAACCCTCCCTGGTATAAAACATCTCCAGAGCACGGAGACATTCACACGTAATCAGACTGACAAGTGCTTTGACACAATTCCCTGTAGCCCCCAACCCCCCAAGCCCCAGTCCTTGTCAGATAGAGCTATGAATAAGTTATCCCCAGCCCAGAGTGCTCGACCCCAACACTGTAAACTCCAAGGGATTTTTAACTCAGTTACATTCAGAGTAAATGAAAAGTTATTATTACTCAAAATACTTATGTGGAAGGGCTTCCCGATTCACAGCGGTCTAAGGCACTGCATCGCCGTGCTTGAGGCATCACTACAGACCCTGGTTCGATCCCAGGCTGTGTCACAGCCAGCCGTGCCCGGGAGACCCATGAAGCGGCGCACAATTGGCCCAGCGTCGTCCGGGTTAGGGGAAAGTTTGGCCGGCTGAGATTACCTTGTCCCATTGTAGATTAGTGACTCCTTGTGGCAGGCCAGGTACCTGCAAGATGACTTCAGTTGCCAGCTCGACAGCGTTTCCTCTGACACATTGGTGCGGCTGGCTTCCGGGTTAAGCGAGCAGTGTGTCAAAAAGCAGTGTGGCTTGGCAGTGTCGTGTTTCGGAGAATACATGGCTCTCGACCTTCGCCTCTCCCGAGTCCTTAGGGGAGTTGCAGCGTTGGGAAAGACTGTAACTACCAATTGGATTTCATGAAAAAGGGGTAAAAGTACAATTTGTTTTAAAATAAAAGTCATATCAACAAAAACATTTTTATGATAACAAATTAACTTTTTTCCGAGCATGCTGCAGGTTAATTGTTTTGGAATTGTTTTTAATATCTGTGTTTTTGCATTTACATTGAGTGATTGATTGATTCATTTTAGGCTACTCAAAGATAAATAACATACATTTTTCTAAACTAATCCGATCATTTAGTTTGACTTTTTGCGCCCGTTACTGAAATGGTTGTTCCAGTTTAAATGGTTTAGGCAGTCTTCCTATCAACTTTCCTAGCCCTTACCCTGGCAATCATTRTGAATGCAGGTTGCGGATGAATAAAATGTCAACTGTGGGATATCCTAACTCTGGCTGGATTCCAATAGGAATTACACATCACTTAAGAAGCCAGCATAATGACTTGCAGTGACTTGCAGATAGGGTTGCAAAATTCTCGTACATTTCCCAGGTTTTCCATAAATCCCGGGTTGGAAGATTCATTTATTTTTATTGGGACTTTTGGGAAATTTACCAGAATATTGCATCCCTACTTGCAGGCCTGATGTAGCCTGTAAATCATGCATTTTAGGCCACTATATTAGGGTAAAGCTTGGCCTCAAAATAAGGCCATATGAGATATATAATGTATTGACATAAATAGTTTAATTATRATGATAACATTCAMCTAGGAATTCACTTGGTGAAGGCCACAGGACTGAAAATGAACAAATTSAACAAAGATGTCCCTGTCAGTAACAAATACAGTCATGGCTGGTAACTCTACCATTCACTCAAAGGCAAGGCACATTGTGAAATTATTGGAGGCAAGCCTTAGTGGGGGCGTTACTCAAAATGCTCATGTTCATACAATTCATATCTGGACCCCCTACAGGGTCACATTGTGACTATCRGTTTGAGTAATGACTACAAAATCACTTTAAGTAACTGTATTAAGTGCAATGGGTTTCCTCAAAAGTTTTGAACAATAACAGACCATTGGGGTTTACAGTGGCAGCCTCCTCTTCCTGCCTGTTCACCTGGCCCTGTTAACCTCTGAAATATGCATGGCTTTTATTAACATTTAAGAGCGAATGCCAATTTAACATCACAAGACACACACACACACACACACACACACACACACACACACACACACACACACACACACACACACACACACACACACACACACACACACACACACACACACACACACACACACACACACACACACACCACACACCTGCCTACACTCCCCCCCCACACACACACCTTTTAGACCTCACATACATAAGCCCCTCACTTCCTAAAACCTAAAAGCATTATGTTTGATACAAATGGGACATTGTGGCCCCAATATGTCCCATTTTCCCTGGCTGTTAGTGCTCTTAGTTTGTCTCTGAGGAATGCAGCAGGCAGCCCAAACATTTCACAGTTTAAAGACTTTGTTGTATCCGAAAGTTTAAATCTCAGTTGTAGTCAAAGCCCCTGTGTGTTGGTTTGAAGGCTGTGGGTCCTGGTGAAATTGGCCATTGAGCACAAGGACCAAAAGTGTCTTCTAACAAGGGGGAGATAGGATGGAGGGCTCTTGGATAATAAGAACTGGCTGAGCGGGTTGAAATTTCACTCTCCTTATTAGAGGAGAGACCCACATTCCACCCTGACAGGAGCAGGGCATTTGGGTAAGACCCAGGTTTTGCGTCCGGAGAAAGTGGAATGTAGAGATTCATCAAACCTGTCAGGAGTGTGGCTGGAAATTCCCCAGGACCCAGAACGTCAGGACTGGACACTGGGATCACACCAGACCCTGATGAGGCAGATTTATCTTCTGTGTCCACACTGAACGCTGGCTCTCGGGAATTCCAGCCTTACTATGGTTATGTAAGGATTCTAGGAATGACTGACAGTTCCACAATGTCACATTGCTTGATGTACATTTGTAAATACCCATGTGTTTCACTGATATATTTGACTGCCGTGTGGAATAAATAAAATAAARTAAAAMACTCGTTATGGGGAAAAGGACAATAAATGGATTGAAATGACTGAAGAGGAGGGTTTTCTAATGAGAAGAAGGCATAGGCAGGGCTCTGGACAGGGCTGGGGACTCCTTGGGGAGGGAAAGGGTGGATGGGGGGGGGCACTCTGTATGCATGCCACTCATTATACATATCACTAGGTTTATCAGGAGGACAGATAGGTGCTAGAGGAAGATGTACAGGTAAATGCCAAAATAATGGAAACACGTGTGTAAATGAAGGATACAAAGTACTGCATATTGAAAGCAGGTGCTTGCACACAGGTGTGGTTCCCAACTAGGTCTCACAGTCTCCCGTCAAAATTAGACGTTCACCCATGTTTCGCAAATGTCAAATGAAAAAGTGTTGAAGGTTAATTTTAGGCATTTTTAAGGTTCCTTTTAGGCATCAACTACGAAATATTAAGGTTAGGTATTAACTCCGAATGGTTAAGGTAAGAGTTGAGGTTTGGGTTAGGCTTTAAACAAAAATCTCAAAAACAACTTTCTGTCGCTTGATTCAAACATGCAACCTTTGGCACCACTGGCAGATCCCACAACGCCCTAGCAAAACCGAAACCTACTTGAAGGTAACACACTCACTGTTGCCCCTAGTGGCCCGTTTCCAAGTCATCTCCTGACGTACTCAGAAATTGATGGACATCGAATACTAACTTAAATAACGTTTGACCTGGCTGGTGGTTCCTGAGTTAATTAAGCAATTAACATCCCATCATGCTTAGGGTCATGTATAAAAATGTTGGGCAGGCCATTATTTTGGCTACCATGGCTATGCCCCCATAGGATGACAATGCCCCCATCCACAGGGCACGAGTGGTCACTGAATGGCTCGATGAGCATGAAAATTAAACCATATGCCATCCCTCCTATAGAGTTGTAGAATCTATGCCAAGATGCATTGAAGCTGTTCTGGCTAATGGTGGCCCAACGCCCTATCAAGGCACTTTATGTTGTTGTTTCCTTTATTGGGGGCATGGTAGCCTGGTTGGAGGAATGTGTGTGTCTGCAGACACCAGGGAGAAGCTCCTGAAGACCAGAGGAGAGGGCTGATGGTATAAGAGCAGAGAGCAAAGGAGACGGGGGAAGTCTCTGTCCATCTGGTGCCTCTAATCTAGTCACAGATGCTCTGTCACCTGCCATTGCCCTCTTCGACACACACACATACACACACATTGCCACACCGTTGCATGTTATATGTCTGACCCTTGTTGATCTCCGCTGTTAGTCCATCTTCCTATCAGTCTTGAAGTGTTACAAGTCCCATGCTTAGGTTCCCCCTGGATGACTGTGTGAATAATTAACAATGTACAGTATGGTCCTATTAGTATGTTCATAGCATATGCCCCAGTGTATTAGAATGTGTTGCACTGAATGATGTTAGCAAGACGCTATATYTGATCTATTTAGATGCCTCATATCATATAGAAGATCATCCAATGGCAGGCTCGTAAGCTTTTCTGACGTTCACACATTTGTAGCCATTTCAAAATGCCATGACTTACATGAAGCCACACAGCCAAAGCTAAATAGGGTCATTAGACCATTTTCCAGTACACGACACAGATGCGTGCGACTCTTGGCTGCAGTAAGACAGCCATCGCCACCTGCGCCCATTCAACATAGCCTAGAGTTACGTTTTTATTACTTCTGAACAAAATTACTTTTTGGGGGTTCTAATATGCTTACAATGATTTTTTATTCTTGCTTGAACAGTCACTACGATTATATTTGGTTGTGATCTTTGAAAAATATCTATATTGGATGCAGCAGTTGTTAGCTGGTATGCTAACACTCATTGATATACAGTACAGTGCATCTGGAAAATATTCAGACCCCTTCCTTTTTTCCCAAAATTTGTTATGTTACAGCCTTATTCTAAAATGGATGAAATTAATTTACACACAATACCCCATAATGACAAAGCAAAATCATTTTTTAATTTTTTTTTTGCAAGTGTATTAAAAATAAAAAACAGAAATACATTATTTACATAAGTATTCAGGCCTTTGCTATGAAACTCATACTTGTTTTCATTTAAACGTCACACGACCATATTCTTCTATCCTCCACACTGCCCTTAGAAGCCAAACCTCTTCTGAACCACAGAAACTCGAAATTGAGCTCAGGTGCATCCTGTTTCCATTGATCATCCTTGAGATGTTTCTACAATTTGATTGGAGTTCACCTGTGCTAAATTCAATTGATTGGACATGATTTGGAAAGGCACACATCTGTCTATATAAGTTCCCACAGTTGACAGTGCATGTCAGAGCAAAAGCCAAGACATGAGGTCGAAGGAATTGTCCGTAGAGCTCCGAGACAGGATTGTGTCGATCTGGGGAAGGGTACCAAAAAATGTCTGCAGCATTGAAGGTCCCCAAGAACACAGTTGCCTCCGTCATTGTTAAATGGAAGAAGTTCGGAACCACCAAGACTCTTYCTMGAGCTGGCCGTCCGGCCAAACTGAGCAATCGGGGTAGAAGGGCCTTGGTCAGGGAGGTGACCAAGAATCCTATGGTCACTCTGACAGAGCTCCAGAGTTCTTCTGTGGAGATAGGAGAACCTTCCAGAAGAACAACCATCTCTGCAGCACCTCACCAATCAGGCCTTTATGGTAGAGTGGCCAGACTGAAGCCACTCCTCAGTAAAAGGCACATGACAGCCCGCTTGGAGTTTGCTAAAAGGTACCTAAAAGACTCTCAGACCATGAGAAACAAGATTCTCTGGTCTGATGAAACCAACATTGAACACTTTGGCATGAATGCCAAGCATCACRTCTGGAGGAAACCTTGCACAATCCCTACAGGGAAGCGTGGCGGTGGAAGCATCATGCAATAGGGATGTTTTTCAGCAGCAGGGACTGGGAGACGAGTCAGGATCGAGGGAAAGATGAACGGAGCAAAGTACAGAGAGATCCTTGATGAAAACCTGCTCCAGAGCGCTCAGGACCGCAGACAGGGGCCAAGGTTCACCTTCCAACAGGACAACAACCCTAAGCACACAGCCAAGACAACGCAGGAGTGGCTTCGGGACAAGTCTCTGAATGTCTTTGAGTAGCTCAACTAGAGCCTGGACTTGAACCCAATCGAACATCTCTGGAGAGACCTGAAAATAGCTATGCGGCGATGCTCCCCCATCCAACCTGACAGAGCTTGAGAGGATCTGTAGAGAAGAATGGGAGAAACTCCGCAAATACAGGTGTGCCAAGCTTGTAGCGTCATACCCAAGAAGACCAGAGGCTGTATTCGTTGCGAAATATGCATCAACAAAGTACTAAGTAAAAGGGTTTAAATACTTATGTGAATGTAATATATATATATATTTTTTTGTCATTATGGGGTACTGTGTGTAGATTGATGAGGGGGAAAAACAATTTCATCCATTTTAGAATAAGGCTGTAACGTAACAAAATCGGGAAAAAGTCAAGGGGTCTGAATACTTTCCAAATGCAGTGTAGGCTGTAGCAAAAGCTAGCCAAAGAGCCATTTTATTGGTTGAAGGTTTTGAAGTATAATGCTGTTGATTTGCGATGATGACACAAACATGATATTAAGCAGGACATTCATACGAGCCTTAAAATCATATTATAATACAAAAGTAGTGTGTTACAACATGTAAATAGAGGATTTTTTAAAAGTCCCCCTTGTTCTGCCACCAACTTGCGCGCTTCGCCCTCGTGTGGCAAATCAAATCAAATGTATTTATATAGCCCTTCTTACATCAGATGATATATCAAAGTGCTGTACAGAAACCCAGCCTAAAACCCCAAACAGCAAGCAATGCAGGTGTAGGAGCACGGTGGCTAGGAAAAACTCCCTAGAAAGGCCAAAACCTAGGAAGAAACCTAGAGAGGAACCAGGCTATGAGGGGTGGCCAGTCCTCTTCTGGCTGTGCTGGGTGGAGATTATAACAGAACATGGCCAAGATGTTCAAATGTTCATAAATGACCAGCATGGTCAAATAATAATAATCACAGTAGTTGTCAAGGGTGCAACAAGTCAGCACCTCAGTAGTAAATGTCAGTTGGCTTTTCATAGCCAATCATTGAGAGTATCTCTACCGCTCCTGCTGTCTCTGGAGAGTTGAAAACAGCAGGTCTGGGACAGGTAGCACGTCCGGTGAACAGGTCAGGGTTCCATAGCCGCAGGCAGAAAAGTTGAAACTGGAGCAGCAGCAAGGCCAGGTGGACTGGGGACAGCAAGGAGTCATCATGCCAGGTAGTCCTGAGGCATGGTGCTAGGGCTCAGGTCCTCCGAGAGAGAGAAAGAGAGAAAGAGAGAAAGAGAGAATTAGAGAGAGCATACTTAAATTMACACAGGACACCAGATAAGACAGGAGAAGTACTCCAGATATAACAGACTGAACCTAGCCCCCCGACACATAAACTACTGCAGCATAAATACTGGAGGCTGAGACAGGAAGGGTCAGGAGACACTGTGGCCCCATCCGATGATACCCCCGGACAGGGCCAAACAGGCAGAATATAACCCCACCCACGTTGCCAAAGCACAGCCCCCACACCACTAGAGGGATCTCTTCAACCACCAACTTACCATCCTGAGACAAGGCCGAGTATAGCCCACAAAGATCTCCGCCACGGCACAACCCAAGGGGGTGCACCAACCCAGACAGGAAGACCACGTCAGCGACTCAACCCACTCAAGTGACGCACCCCTCCTAGGGATGGCATGGAAGAGCACCAGTAAGCCAGTGACTCAGCCCCTGTAATAAGGTTATAGGCAGAGAATCCCAGTGGAGAGACAGGAACCGGCCAGGGAGAAACAGCAAGGGCGGTTCGTTGCTCCAGAGCCTTTCCGTTCACCTTCACACTCCTGGGCCAGACTACACTCAATCATATGACCTACTGAAGAGATGAATCTTCAGTAAAGACATAAAGGTTGAGACCGAGTCCGCGTCTCTCACATCGGTAGGCAGACCATTCCATAAAAATGGAGCTCTATAGGAGAAAGCCCTGCCTCCAGCTGTTTGCTTAGAAATTCTAGGGACAATTAGGAGGCCTGCGTCTTGTGACCGTAGCGTACGTGTAGGTATGTACGGCAGGACCAAATTGGAACGATAGGTAGGAGCAAGCCCATGTAATGCTTCGTAAGTTAGCAGTAAAACCTTGATATCAGCCCTTGCCTTAACAGGAAGCCAGTGTAGGGAAGCTAGCACTGGAGTAATATGATCAAATTTTTTGATTCTAGTCAGGATTCTAGCAGCCGTATTTAGCACTAACTGAAGTTTATTTAGTGCTTTATCCGGGTAGCCGGAAAGTAGAGCATTGCAGTAGTCTAACCTAGAAGTGACAAAAGCATGGATACATTTTTCTGCATCATTTTTGGACAGAAAGTAGATGGAAAAAAGCTGTCCTTGAAACAGTCTTGATATGTTCGTCAAAAGAGAGATCAGGGTCCAGAGTAACGCAGAGGTCCATCACAGTTTTATTTGAGACGACTGTACAACCATCAAGATTAATTGTCAGATTCAACAGAAGATCTCTTTGTTTCTTGGGACCTAGAACAAGCATCTCTGTTTTGTCCGAGTTTAAAAATAGAAAGTTTGCAGCCATCCACTTCCTTATGTCTGAAACACAGACTTCTAGGGAGGGCAATTTTGGGGCTTCACCATGTTTCATTGAAATGTACAGCTGTGTGTCATCCGCATAGCAGTGAAAGTTAACATTATGTTTTCGAATGACATCCCCAAGAGGTAAAATATATAGTGAAAACAATAGTGGTCCTAAAACGGAACCTTGAAGAACACCGACATTTACAGTTCATTTGTCAGAGGACAAACCATTCACAGAGACAAATTGATATCTTTCCGACAGATAAGATCTAAACCAGGCTAGAACTTGTCCGTGTAGACCAATTTGGGTTTCCAATCTCTCCAAAAGAATGTGGTGATCGATGGTATCAAAAGCAGCACTAAGGTCTAGGAGCATGAGGACAGATGCAGAGCCTCGGTCTGACGCCATTAAAATGTTTGCAAACACATAAAGCGGTCTATAGATAGAATTGTATACGGCTATACTGTTAATACAGAATTGAGTAGGGCTATAAATATTGTGTAAGAATTTAAAAAAAATGTTTGTGTCCTTATGTGCGTGTGACATTAATTACACATTTATGTAATGACTTATAATTTGGGTAACAGCTGGCTTAAATGACTATTGGGGAAAAAGTCAACTTTAGGAGAATGAAATTGAGAGTGTGTGTGTTGCAATTGTGTTTGCAGATGATTGTGTGTGTTGCAATTGTGTGTGTGTGTGCTTGACCCTCAGGTTCTAAGCTTCATCTCCAAATCAAGCGAAAGTTGATTGTGAAGCTCAACAAAGTCCTTTATAAATGACATGATACGCACAAAAGGCTGATATCTGTCCCATGACTTGAATGGGATTTGTGCCACAAATGCAAAAAAATGTGCATTTGGAAACAGCGACAGCCACTGCCAGGGAAACTTAACCAAAGCATGGATTGCTGTCATAACTTGCCCATAGACTGCTTACAGGGTAAGGAAACCAGTATGTAATTGAAAATTTTTGGTAAACTATCCCTTTTCACACTAAAAGGTACTTTTCACCCGTCTTGCTCAGGACTCCACTCTCTGTAAACCTAGAGCTCCACTCAAAACTTATGAGTGCGTGACTCACATATTCATGCATGAACACACGCAAAACACACTCACACACACACACACACACCAGACACACACCCACAACACACACACACACACACACCACACACACACACACACACACACACACACACACACACACACACACACACACACACACACACACACACACACACACACACACACACACACACACACAACACACACACACACACACGCACACACTGTTCAGAGGTGTGTGTGTGTGCTGTCTGTGGGGTTAATAAGCTGTGGCAGTGGGGCTCAGATGGGATGTTTCTACGCTGGTCTGATACTGCATGTCATAAGACTAGTTTTTATCAAATACTCATGAATCATGCAGCGACGAGGTGTGTGTGTGTGTGCGTGCGTGTGCGTGTGCGGTGTGTGTGTGTGTAGTGCAGGTGTAGGTGATGGGGGTGTTAGAACACTCTGCAAGGGGTCGATCTTGGGAGAGAGGTGCCAAGTTACGGTGGAGATGGTTCTCACCCGAACAGAGAAGAGTAAAGCCCCTCCAGCACGCCACACACACACACCACCACACACACACACACACACACACACACACACACACACACACACACACACACACACACACACACACACACACACACACACACACACACACCTGCACGTAACGAAAGAGAGAGGGCTGAAAGAGTGGGGAGCACTGGGGAAAAAGGTGAAGGGAATGAAGAAGCAAAGAAGAAAGGTAGACAGATGAGCAGAAGGGTGGAAATAGATTCAAATTTGTAAAAGATAGAGAAAAGGTTGTGATGGAGAGAGTGTGAAAGAATCGGAGGGGAATACTGTGCTCGTTGGCATAACTATATAATTCTCTGTTCCTATTCATTTATCCCTGGCTCAGGTATTAGCTCTCCAGCCATTAAACACTCAGAGTCCCCATCTCCTCTCCTCCTCTCCTCTCCTACAGATCTAATGACTACAACACACTACAACATTTCCCCTGTGAAGCCTTGTCATTAATYTCTATCGCTCCGTCTCTGTTCCCTCTAAAGCCCTATTTCCACTACGAGATATGAAGGAGAGTCTGAGGAGGGAATTCTACTTTTCCATTCACATTACGTCCTTGCCTTACCTTTCGTTGTGGCTGGCAACGGGACATTCTTGGTCCGCAGCTCAAATTGACCTTAAATATCACAGTAGCCACTAGCCAGTAAGCACAAACTATTCAGCAATGACAGAACATTTTCTTCTAAAACATATTACACTATTGAATGATGCAACAATTCACAAGCATCTATGTGCAGACCGGCTTTGACCGCAAAGCGCTACAGAGGGTGGCGCGGACAGCGCAGTAATTCACTAGGGCCAAGCCACATGCCACCCAGGACCTCTAAATCAGGTGGTGTCAGAGGAAGGCCTGAAAAACTGTCAAAGACTCCAGCCACCCAAGCCATAGACCATTCCCTCTGCTACCATGCGACAAACACTACCGGAGCATTGGCTCTCGGACCAACAGGCTCAGAGACAGCTTCTACCCCCAAGCCATAAGACTGCTAAATAACCATACTGCTAAATAGTATATTTAAAAAAATATTCTGTAATGTTTACAGTAAATTACAGGCAGCAAAGAAGCCAGTAAAGAACTGTAGATTTACAGAACCTTTATTGTAACACAAATTTACAGCATATTACTGGAACACCGGACCACAGTAATATGCTGTATTTCTAAAATTTACAGTGYATTACTGGAAGCACAGTGGCTAGTAAACTGTGGCAGATTTACAGTGTAGGTAGCTAACTTCAATGACAGGCAGTGTTTCTGTTACATGTATTTAATATAGGTAAATTATTTCAAAACTTTCAATACCTATTCTGTCATTTGCATTTCACTGGCCTTAACTACAATTCATGTTGCCTATTTTGTAAAAGTTTAATTAGAATGCATGTATTTTGTATTTTCGATAAAAAATACAGTATATACTTGCAAGTAGCCCTCTTAACTACAACATTATCGGTAACAGTAACATAACCTTGTACTCGCTATGACTGTGGTATATTCTTGTTTACCTTAGTCTAATGCACTGACTGTAAGTCACTCTGGATAAGAACGTCTGTTAAATGACCAAAATGTAAATGTAAAAATTAAACCTGGCAAAGCACACTTTGGGTATTGTTCTAATGACCTCCGCCCCCAAACAAGGCCACATTTGATCAAAATACAACTAGTTTGAGATTGGAGCTYATTACAATAATACCCAGCAGTGGTGCTTTGCAAACGCTTTACATGTTGGTCTTTTAGCAGGCGCTCTTGTCCAGAGCGACTTACAGTCAGTGCATTCATCTAAGGTTGATAGAAAACCTCATATCACAGTCATGGCAAGTAAAACATTTCTGTAACTGTTACTGGGAATGTTGTTGTAGTTAAGACCCACTGTTACTCTGATCTGTCCCCTCTATACAGTATATTAAATTCTTAGGGCACTACTGGTACAGCATTCTCATTAACGGGTGCAACAAATATAGCCACCTACATGGCACGTTTAAAAATATGTTAATGAGCCAACAATTCTTTGCCCTCCCACAACATTTTTCCACAATGCACCATCATTCACAGTATGCTGGTGTAAATATACAGCAAAACAGGTAATACATCACTTTACTGTAAAACTGTATTGTAAAATTACAGCAATCGCTGTAATCTTTTAGCAGTGTTGAGCCACATTGAGCACCCATAATGCATTGCTCTTTACAGTAGTGTACTGTAATATAGAATTACGGTAGCTAACTGTGAACGTTTTGCTGTAAATGTACAGCAATTTGTTACAGTGACATATGCACCCTCACATAACACACACACGCATAGCATCTCAACACAAACACACATACATACATACACATTACACACACACTTTTACACTCATCATTTGCTGCTGCTACTCTATTCTTCATTTTCCTATTATCATTATCTAGCCTGGCAGGTAGGAGCGTTGGGCCAGTAACCGAAACATTGCTGGATCAAATCCCCGAGCTGACAAGGTAAAAATCTGATGACGTGGATGTCGATTAAGGCAGCCCCCCACACCTCTGGTTCAGAGGGGTTGGGTTAAATGCGGAAGACACATTTCAGTTGAATGCATTCAGTTGTACAACTGACTAGATATCCCCCTTTTCCCCCTAGTCACTTTACCCTGCCTTCATGTACATATCTACCTAAAATACCTCGTACCTCTGCACATTGACGTTTAACTATTTCTCACTGTAAATACCTCCATTCTTGTGTATTTTATTCCTCTTGTGTTCATATTTTATTTTTTACTTGTATTAATATTTTTAAACTCTGCATTGTTCGGAAGGGCTCGTAAGCAAACATTTTACGGTAAAGTCTACAACAGCTGTATTCGACGCATGAGACAAATACAATTTGATTTGAAGAGTGTTGGCTCAACAAGACAATTCTGTTTACAGTGCCCTGTTTCAAAGGGGGTAACTGTTGGGCGAGTGTCAAGACATAGTGTCGAGATGTAGCAAGTACGCAAGTTTACAATGGAGTAATATGTGTAGCCGATGGTATTTTTTACAAAAGTGTAGTAAGTGTGAAGATGCTCTAAGTCTCTTTCTCAGGCCCTCTCTCCCCCCTTGTCTCTGGCACTATTCAGCGACTGTGGTGCTGCAATCAGGGATCAGCTGTTTTCTGTCCTTCAGCTGATCGTTGTGTGTGTTGTGGTGTGTGTGTGTGTGTGTGTGTGTGTGTGTGTGTGTGTGTGTGCGTGCTGCGTGCGTGCGTGCGCGTGCGTCGTGCGTGCGTGCGTGCGTGCGTGCGTGCGTGCGTAAAGAAGGCACCATGGGTATAATACTCTTCCTCCTCTTGGTCTGGTTGTGGTGCACCCTACTTTCCAGCCTCCCCAGTTAAGTGTTTATTTCCCTTGGCTCCTACTGTGTGTTTGCACTGTCCAGGGAGAATACATGCACGAACACAAACACACAAACCAGTAAGTATTTGCTCTGTCGAGAAAACGCACAGTCAGCGGGGATTAATCACAGGAGAGAAGAGGAGAGGAAAGAAGAGGTGAGGAGGCTCCTCTCTCTATTCTGGTTAGAGACAACTTGCGCTGTTCTGTGAAGGTAGTACACAGCGTTGTACGAGACCTTCAGTTTCTTGGCAATTTCTCGCATGGAATAGCCTTAATTTCTCAGAACAAGAATAGACTGATGAGTTTCAGAAGAGTTATTTGTTTTTGCCATTTTGAGCCTGTAATCAAACCCACAAATGCTGATGCTCCAGATACTCAACTTGTCTAAAGAAGGCMATTTTTATTGCTTATTTAATCAGAACAACAGTTTTCAGCTGTGCTAACATAATTGCAAAAGGGTTTTCTAATGATCAATTAGCCTTTCAAAATGATAAACTTGTATTAGCTAACACAATGTGCCATTGGAACACAGCTTTCAAGCTGGTTCAGATGGTTGCTGATAATGGGCCTCTGCATGTAGATATTCCCCCAAAAATCTGCCATTTCCAGCTACAATAATAATTTACAACATTAACATTGCCTACACTGTATTTCTGATAAATTTTATGTACAGAAAATGTGCTGTTCTTTCAAAAACAAGGATATTTCTAAGTGACACCAAACTTTTGAACGGTAGTGTATTGTTTGCACATATTTAACCTCTTTTTGGGTAGGTACAAAACTACCTTCATCCTTCCGTTCATTTAAAAAGAAAACAGTACCGGTTACCTTCAGACAAGTCCTGTGACACTTGTGAGTCGTGAGAGTCTCCCCTTTCCATAGAGTGGTCATAGTAGGTAATAGGTCAAACCGTTTGGACGTTCCGAGACGTTTTTCGCAAGAAGACCGAGTTTCTGCATTTCTCATGGTCTGACAAACACTGCTCTAGCTCTGCCACCTATACCGCAMATGCGTACTATAGGTGCGATATCGGCGGATGCTGTGCATTGAGACACATCCAATGCAGAAAAACAGATGCCTCTAGCTTAAACTGACAGATTTTGAAGGGGATGTTTTTATTATGTTTCTTATTATGGACTCTAGGGGGTTAATGGACGTGATAGGAGAAAACTGAGGACAACATTATAGTTTCTCCACAATACTAACCTAATTGCCAGAGTGAAAAGAAGGAAGCCTGTATGCAATACAAATATTCCAAAACATGCATCCTGTTTTCAACAAGACACTAAAGTAATACTGCAAAAAATCGTGTCAAAGCAATTCACTTTTTGTCCTGAATACAAAGTGTCATGTTTTGGGTAAATCGAATACAACTCATTACCGAGTACCACTCTCCATATTTTCAGGCATAGTGTTGGCTGCATATTGTTGTGAATATTTTTGTAATCATTAGGTTTTTCAGGATAAAAAAGAAAYGTAATGGAGCTAAGCACAGGCAAAATCCTAGAGGAAAACCTGGTTCAGTCTGCTTTCCRCCAGACACTGGGAGATKAATTCACCTTTCAGCAGRRCAATAACCTAAAACACAGGGCCAAATCTACATTGGAGTTGCTTCCCACGAAGACAGTGAATGTTCCTGAGTGGCCGAGTTACAGTTATGACATAAAATCTGCTTGAAAATCTATAGCAAGACCTGAACATGGTTGTCTATCAATGATCAACTACCAATTTGACAGAACATGAAGAACTTTGAAAAGAATAATGGGAAAATGTTGCACAATACAGGTGTGGAAAGGTTATAGAGACTTACCCAGAAAGACTCATAGTGGTAATCACTGTCAAAGGTCATACTAACATGAATTGACTCAGAGGGTTGAATACTTATCTAATCAAGATATATTAGTAATTTACTTTCATATATTTTTGGTATATATGTTTTTACACATTTTTGAATTTGTCTTCCACTTTGAGATGACAGAATAATTTGTGGAAATCATTGACAAACAATTTCAATTAAATCTATTTTAATCCCACTATGTAAACCAACAAAATGTGGAAAAAGTAAACGGGTTTGAATCCTTTCTGACTGCACTGTATGTAAATTCAATTGAATGCTAGTGAATGTCTTGAGAAAGAAAAAAATAAATCCCAATTCCCATTGAAGGTCCTTAGACATTAGGGAAATATTTCCTTTCAAATCAACAGAAGAGTGGAACAGGCTTCTGTAGCCTTCAATGTTTTTGCTGTGTGATTCAAATATGTACCTTGATTTCTGAGGAAGTCTGAGGAAGTCATTCCTTATCACCGATCCCCCATCTGACATGAGAACAAACTGTCACACACAGAAACTGTTACAAACAAAGCCTAAAAACACTGTTTGTAAACACTTAGACAGTTTAATGTGGTTAGCAGGGGGGAGGAAAGGATGTGTTACATAGTCTGGGGAGAGGAGGGGGAGGAAGGGATGTGTTGTGGTGGTGATGGGCGGTTGGGAGTGGGGTGTTAAACTTTTTCGATTTATTTAGGATAAAGCTAATCTCTACTTTTCGTCTGATGTCACACATTAGCAGGTGTCTTCTTTCACCCTTCTTTCTCTGTACCCTTCTCCCCCTCCCTACGTCTGTCACTCACTTTCCCCCTCTCTTTCTCGCCCTCTCTCTTTCTCGCCCTCTCTCTTTCTCTCTCTCCCCACCATTGCCTGTCTACCTCTCTCCAAATGAACATGATAGACACAAAAAAGAAACAACAGCGGAGAAGTGCTGTCAAGAGAGCGAGACCAATAAAGGAAAGGAGAGGAAGAAGATATTAAATCATGCCAGACCGCTCAGTGAATAATTCATAATTCAGTTTTCCCTTTTCCGCTCCTGTCATCCCACCTTCCCTTTTTCTCTCTTTTAATCTTTCCATCTACCTCAGTTCTCAGTCAATGCATAGGGACAGGTGGGTGTGAGAGGTGTGAGGCGATTGGGCAGGATGAGGGTAGACAGTTGTAAAGTACATTTAGTCTGTTGGTACAGGACACATTCTGTTGTCCACAGTTAGTTTAGAGCTGGTGTTCTGTCCTGTTCTAGGACAGGTGAGGAAACTGTATAATTGGGGGGGGGGGGTTAGTGTTTAGAGTATAGCGGGACAGGTGCTCTACCTGGGCCTGCTCTCTCTCTCCTCCATTTCCTAAATTATTGAAGGCGTGGCTAAATTCAGATGCACATGGTGATTGACAGACAGCTACTCATGAAGCGAGGGACTACCATGCAAGCGGATTCTTTTTCTCCCSTTTCTTCTCAACAATTCTTTACTTCTATTCTACATTCAAATCAAATCAAACTTTATTTGTCACATACGCCGAATACTTTACCGTGAAATGCTTACTTGCAAGCCCTTATCCAACAGTGCAGTTCAAGAAGAGTTAAGAAAATATTTACCAAGTAGACTAAAATTAAAAGTAATAATAAAAAAGTAACACAATAAGAATAACAATAATGAGGTTATATACAAGGGGCACCGGTACCGAGTCAGTGTGCGGGGGTACAGGTTAGTTTGTAATTTGTACATGTATGTTGGGGTGAAGTGATCATAAACAGCGAGTAGCGGCAGTGTACAAAAGGGATGGGGAGGTCAATGTAAATTGTCCGGTGGCGATTTTATTAATTGTTCAGCGGTCTTAAGGCTTGGGGGTCGAAGGAAGTGTTTTTTTTTTGTATGGAGGTTAATGAGCGTGTTGAAACTGTTCAACATAAAATGGAATTGCTAATTTGCTACGTGAGGCCTATTTTATTTAATATAAGTGTTCTAATGCTTAGGTTGTTACGAATGTGCTGATATACACTGAGTATACCAAACATTAGGAACACCTTCCTAATATTGAGTTGCACCCCCTTTCGTCCTCAAAACAGCTTCATTTCGTCGGGGCATAAACTCTACAAGGTGTCGAAAGTGTTCCACAGAGATGCTGGTCCATGCCGACTCGAAAGCTTCCCACAATTGTGTCAAGTTGGCTGGATGTCCTTTGAGTGGTGCACCAAACTTGATACACACGGGAAACTGTTGAGCATAAAAATCCCAGCAGCGTTGCAGTTCTTAAAACAAACCAGTGCGCCTGGCACCTACTACCGTACCCAGTTCAAGGGCACTTCAATCTGTTGTCTTTCCCATTCACTCTCTGAATGGCACACATACACAATAGATGTATCAATTGTCTCAAGGTTTATAAATCCTTCTTTCACTTGTCTCCTCCCCTTCATTTACACTGATTGAGGTGGATTTTGTGAAGATGGCACTGAAGAACATGGCTGAGGTTTTACATTCTCCCAACCAATTGTGCTATTTTGTTATTTTCTTAGCGTTTTGTGTAACTTATTTTTTAACTTATTGTGTACATAATGTTGCCGCTTATATCTCTTATGACCGAAAATAACTTCTGGACATCAGAAAAGCGATTACTCACCGCGGACTGAAAGAAACTTTTTACTTTAACGAGTCCGGCGAGTCTGACGAGAAGGATATCCTGATTTCACTGGAACAGGCCCAGATCCACGCCTTTCGCGCGAAGAAAAGATGCCCGGAAAAGGTGCCGCTGCCTTCCATTCTTCTCGCCAACGTGCAATCATTGGACAATAAAATCGATGACCTACGATTAAGATTATCCTACCAACGGGACATTAAAAACTGTAACATCTTATGTTTCACCGAGACGTGGTGAAGATACGGACAACATAGAGCTAGTGGGATTTTCCATGCACAGGCAGAACAGAGACGCTACCTCTGGTAAGACGAGGGGTGGGGGTGTGTGTCTTTTTGTCAATAACAGCTCGTGCGCGATGAAGTCTCGAGGTATTGCTCGCCTGATGTAGAGTACCTTATAATAAGATATAGACTGCACTATCTACCAAGAGAGTTCTCATCTGTATTATTYGTAGCMGTCTATTTACYACCACAAAGCAAAGCTGGCACTAAGACCGCTCTCAACCAACTCTATAAGGCCATAAGCGAAGAAGAAAATGCTCACCCAGAAGCGGCGCTCCAGTGGCCGGGGACTTTAATGCAAATTTTTACCAGCATGTCACATGTGCAACCAGGGAAAAACAATCCTTTACTCCACACACAGAGATGCATACAAAGCTCTCCCCCGTCCTCCATTTGGCAAATCTGACCATAATTCTATCCTCCTGATTCCTGCTTACGAGCAAAAACAAATGCAGGAAGTACCAGTAGCTTGCTCAATATGGAAGTGGTCAGATGACGGTGCTACACTACAGGACTGTTTTGCTACCACAGACTGGAATATGTTCATCCAATGGCATTGAGGAGTACAGCGCTAGAGAGGGTAGTGCAAACGGCCCAATACATCACTGGGGCCAAGCTTCCTGCCATTCAGGACCTATTTAATAGGCGTGTCAGAGGAAAGCCCCTAAAATTGTCAGAGACTCCAGTCACTCAAGTTATAGACTGTTTTCTCTGCTACCGCACAGCAAGCGGTACTGGAGCGCCAAGTCTAGGACCAAAAAGCTTCTCAACAGCTTCTACCCCCAAGCCATAAGACTGCTGAACAATTCATTAAATCGCCACCGGACAATTTACATTGACCCCCCCCCCCCACCCCTCTCTTTTGTACACTCGCTGTTTGTTTGTTTCCTATGCATAGTCACTTCGCCCCCACCTACATGTACAAATTACCTCAACTAACCTGTACCCCCACACACTGACTCGGTACCGGTGCCCCTTGTATATARCCTCATTATTGTTATTCTTATTGTGTTACTTTTTTATTATTACTTTTTATTTTAGCCTACTTGGTAAATATTTTCTTCTTCATGAACTGCACTGTTGGTTAAGGGCTTGTAAGTAAGCATTTCATGGTGAAGTCTACACTTGTTGTATTCGGCGCATGGGACAAATACAATTTGTTTTGATTTGATTTGATTTAACAAGTGACATCAATAAGAGATCATAGTTTTAATCTGGATTCACCTGGCCAGTCAATATCGTGGAAAGAGCAAGTGTTCTTAAATGCTATGTACACTCAGTGTAAGTGGATGTGCGTGAGATTCCGCCAACTTTAAGAAAAAATATTTCTGCCTGTTGTTCACGTGCAAGTCTGCCACCTCATTGGCTAGAATGCACACTGCAACAGCATGCAGGGACAGTGACTGTGTGGTTAGGGATTGGCTGCAGAGTCATCGATCACAACGATAAAATATTTTATTCATCAGGAAGTGGACAGACAGGTCCTTAGAGAGTGGTCTGGTGTTCTGTACTTAGACCTTGCCTGTGTTCGTAATGGCACCCTATTCTTACGTATGTAGAGCGCTACATTCCCTATATAGTGCACTAACCAGATCTTAATTTGATCACCCTGTTGCAGGAGAACTTTCCTGCAATGCAGGACATTTAACACTGTATTTAAGGTTTAAATAGGCTTCTGAAGTTTGTAATTTCCACTTGATTTTCCCTTACGAAAAATGTATCAAGCCCTACAGAAATGTCCATTATTTATAATCCACATAATAATTCACATCTCCTGTTGCTGCAGGATCATTTTCTCAAATTAAGATCCTACATCTGTAGGGCTCGTTCGATCAGAGCTATAGATTAGAGCTGCTATTGCGGTCGAGACTCATGACCGTTAAAGGACCGTGAATGAGTTTGAGCTCAGTGGTGTTGCCAGACTCTCTGTATGTTATCGTATTTAATGATATGGTCCCCCCTCAGGCCAAACTGTGTTGGCATGTGGGGGCAAGGGTCAATATGTAGAAATAAAATATGCAATGGTCATAACCAAGCCTTTCATGGAATAGTATGTGTCAGCACTCAGTCCAGCTCATCAATGCTACCACAGGCTGTTGAGAGAATGCAGAGCATTCATCATGCCTCATAAACACTAATCAACCACAACATCTAATGTCACAGAACACTGGGAACATGTGAGCGACTTCACATATAGACACAGCCGGGCTAACTGACTGATAACTTCAGATCTACGAAAAGAAACTGAAAGTGTAATTATCGCTGAAGCACACAAGATACATTGATGCAATTTTATGGCATATTTTTCATTCTTTAGCTTGCCTTTCCTTTTCCCTCTTTCTGTTTTCATCTGTCTGTCTGTCTGTCTGTCTGTCTGTCTGGCTCACTCTCTCTCTCTCTCTCTGTTTGTCTTTCTTCAGGGTTTATATGTAACCAATTGCTTGCTGTGTGTGTGGAAGACTGAGGCATTTGCCTTTAACTAAAACACACTTGTTTTTGACTGTGTGTTTCACTGTGTGTCTGTTGTCGCCCAGAGGCTGTTTCACTTACGTGTGGATCTTTGACATGGAGGGAGATAGAAAGTACACAGACAAATACAGTTACCTGGAGCTAAACACACACATTAGGACAGGTCTGTATGTCTCAATGTTCCTGTGTGATACACTCCTGATGTAGTGTGTATGTGTGATGTATGTAAGGGCCTAGGGGCCTAACACACAGGGCCTTACTGTATTCTGAGGTATTCACTATATACAACTCCAACTTTAGTGGAAATTGTGCATTGATGTCATGGAAAGCTTTGCGTGAATGGAGGAATCGAACATCAGTAACATGTTGCCTCCAGCGGTCAGTGCTCCCTGTTCACCCATGACTGCGTGGCCATGCACGCCTCCAACTCAATCATCAAGTTTGCAGACGACACTACAGTGGTAGGCTTGATTACCAACAACGACGAGACAGCCTACAGGGAGGAGGTGAGGGCCCTCGGGAGCGTGGTGTCAGGAAAATAACCTCTCACTCAACGTCAACAAAACAAGGGAGATGATCGTGGACTTCAGGAAACAGCAGAGGGAGCACCCCCCTATCCTCATCGACGGGACAGTAGTGGAGAGTTTTAAGGTGGAAAGTTTGAAGTTCCTCAGCGTTGAAGTTTGTTCCTCACGGACAAACTTAAATCGTCCACCCACACAGACAGTGTGGTGAAGAAGGCGCGACAGTGCCTCTTCAACCTCAGAAGGCTGAAGAAATTTGTCTTGTCACCCAAAACCCTGACAAACTTTTACAGATGCACAATCGAGAGCATCCTGTCGGGCTGTATCACCGCCTGGTACAGCAACTGCTCTGCCCACAACCGCAAGGCTTTCCAGAGGGTGGAGCGGTCTGCACAACGCATCACCGGGGGCAAACTACCTGCCCTCCAGGACACCTACACCACCCGATGTCACAGGAAGGCCAAAAGATCATCAAGGACTACAACCACCTGAGCCACTGCCTGTTCACCCCGCTATCATCCAGAAGGCGAGGTCAGTACAGGTGCATCTAAGCTGGGACCGAGAGACTGAAAAACAGTTTCTATCTCAAGGCCATCAGACTGTTAAACAGCCATCACTAACATAGAGAGGCTGCTGCCAACATACAGACTCAAATCACTGGCCACTTTAATAAATTGATTTAATAAAGGTATCGCTAGTCACTTTAAATAATGCCACTTTAATAATGTTTACATATCCTACATTACTCATCTCATATGTTTATACTGTATTTTATACCATCTAACATCTGCTAATCATGTGTATGTGACCAATAAAATTTGATTTGATTTGAGACAGACCTTGTGTCTGCACTGCAGCACATAGGTTTAACAGAACACTCTCACCTGGTATACACCCGGTATACACACACACACCACATTCACACACAACCAACCACACACACACCACACACACACACACACACACACACACACACACACACACACACACACACACACACACACACACACACACACACCACACACACACACACAACACACACACACACACACATCACCTTCCATTCACACACACACAACACTCAACCTTCCATACACACCCACCACACATCAACCTTTCCAATACACCACAACACAAAGAAAGGCTGAGCAAACAACCTCCTACACATAAACATGTGTAATCAAACGCACAAAGCGCTGAGGAGGATAGAATCACTGACATCTCTTTGACAAAAGACACAGGCTCCCTTTGAGCCACTCAAAGGTAGATAGTGAGAAAGACAAACTATAGACTACAGAAAGAGAKAGAGATGGGTGGATAAAAAAGAGAGAGACAGGCCTCAGCCTGGAGGCTATATAGTAAAGATGGTCGTTTGCGTCTCTAACAGCAGTTTGTTTGAACCCCTCCATCGCATTGTTCTAACTCTCTGTAGTGACGGCTCTTCTCCTTCATCAGTGTGGGTGCTGAACGCACCCCTAGGGCAGGGTACCGTCCACCCTCTGTTCAGAACCTAGACGGGAGAGAGGGGAGGTCCTGGACAGGAGGGGTAACGTCCTCCCCCGCTACCCCTCGCCTCGGAACGTGACCGGGGAAAAAACGCTGATGGGTGGCCATCGCTGCTCCCTTAGTGCTTGGCGTTTAAAACTGCTGCGTCTGCCTTCAACACACACACACACACACACACACACACACACACACACACACACACACACACACACACACACACACACACACACACACACACGATAACTTATACACACACACAACATGCATAGAGACACATGGACCACTCTGTCCCCTTGAGGCGTACCATACTGTATGTACAGTACTGATCACCTGAACCCAGAACAGAGCTGCCTAACTCAGCGCGTCCTATACACACACACCTTCCACTCCCCTGACTCCTATACAAACTCCCTTAAGACGGTCCCCCCACTCCGTGCCTCACCAACTCTGATTCGGTCATCAGTGGGGTCATTAATTGTGGAGGAAGAGATGGAACAGGGCAGGTGGAGTGGGTGAGCCGAATGTCTGTTCGATTCTGGCGGAGGTGCATCTGGTCTGGGGGGGGTGGTTAGATTTTGCTGGTCTAGCATTTCGCCATGCTAGTACTTATGGTGTGTATGCATTTGTGTGTCTGTTTGTACATACAGCATCTGTTGTTTGAAGAGCGTGCGGTGTGTGTGTGTGTGGTGTGTGTGTATGAGCGTCTATGCACTTGTGTGTGTGTTGTGTGTGTGTGTGCAAGTCTTTGCAAGTGTGTGCGTGTGTTTTGTGTCGTAAATCCTGTCTGTTTGTCTGGTTTCCCCTCATTAGCGAGAGGGAGTTAGCACGCCGTTGCTTCCCGCGTGGACCGTGGAGAATTAGTAATTAACACGGAGACTAACAACAGGAGAAAAAAAACAACACCTCAACAAACTCAACCACAACCAACTGGTCCGGACAGAGCTGCTGACAATATAAACACAACACTGACAACATGAGGAGGTATGGTGCCTGGGGGGTGAGTAGTGCATGTGTTTACTAGTGGACAAAGGGTATAGTGTGTGGGTGGTTGTGTGGTTGGTGTGTGTGTGTGTGTGTGTGTGTGTGTGTGCTGTGACGCGCACTCCACCGCCACAGGTGTGTGGAATGTGTTGTGGTAGATGGTGGTGGTCATATGGTGGTTGACGATGTTGTCGTGGGGCCTGTTGGTGTTGTGTGGTGATAAATGTCGTGTGTGTGTGTGAGAATGTAAGAGGTACACCTACTTGTTTATCAAAGTCATAAAATGTCCAATAATTATCATTCACATAGCTAATGATTTCCTGTTGCAGCAGGATTATTTTTCTGCTGTAGCAAACTAAGATTCTACATCTGTAGGGCTATTTCGATCAAATTTATAGATAGAGCTGCTGGTGCGGTCATAATTAAACTGAATGTGTTTGAGCTCAGAGGTGTGTCCAAACTGTCTGTGTTATACAGGGGCGCAACTTTGGTTTTAGAAGTGGGGGGGACATAACCTTGCAGGGGGTCTGGGGGTCCTCCCTCAGAATTTTCTGGGCATCTAAAGTTAAGTTCCTGCATTTCTACAGAATCTAATATGACCCTTTTGGAGTCATTTTGATTGTACATAAGATTAGAATATGTTCCTAAACACTTCTACATAAATGTGGATGCTACCATGATTATGGATAATCCTGAATGAATCCTGAATAATGATGACTGAGAAAGTTATCTATGCTCAAACAGGATTATCTGTAATCATGGTAGAATCCACATTAACGTAGAAGTGTTTTGAAGCATATTATATTCTTATTAGCAATAAAAGTGACTCCAAAATGACACAATACATTATTTACCATTCATTTCTATTGGGCACATTATAATCTGAAAAACAATCAAAACAAACAGCAAATGCATTCAACACATCTGTAGTAACGACCTTGATGTAGTCATTGCATGCTATGAATGTGGGACCAAATACTTTACTTTTTACTACTTTAATACATATACAAGTGGATTTGTCTCAATACCTTTGCTCCCCTAAAATGGAAGGACTATGTACAAAAAATTGTGTAATTTCTAAAAGGTTCCCCATCAAATGAAAGCTGTTTGATTTCAAATCCAAACTTTTGGAGTAATTGTCCCAATAATTACGGAGGGCACTGTAAATCATATCATAGGCCTAATTGTACTGTAGAGCTCATTTGTGACCCATTTCAGGAAACTAAGGGTATGTCTCARGTCACTACTTCACAGGAGAGCCATTTGAACATAAACTTTTTTTTAATCAAAATGCRTTTTTTGGCAGAAATGCCTTCTCGAACATGTGAACCTTCATGTGCCTTAATAACAAACTTGTATGCCATCTGTAAATATGATTAAAATGGTTAAATTACGAGCCCGGTTGATTTAGCAAAAGAAAAAGTCAGCAACCTTCCCGCTAGCCATGATTGGCTGAGATGAGTGGGCTGCACATGCCGAGAGATAAAATTGGATAGGTCTTCCATATAGCATGCTACTGTCTATTTGAGCTAGTTGGTGTGTCTTGGTAATCCTGTCTAATGCTGCYTAAWTTTTTTTAATATTGTGTATTAAAACTGMGTAAGTGTTGCTCTCCACTTTCTGGAGGACTGAGTTTTGAAATCAGTRGAATTTGAGTATGATAGCTAAGGAGATGGAGAAAACACCTGTCTCCGGATTATGCCGTTGCGGAGATTGTGCCGTGGCGGAGATCTTTGTGGGCTATACTCGGCCTTGTCTCAGGATGGTAAGTTGGTGGTTGAAGAGATCCCTCTAGTGGTGTGGGGGCTGTGCTTTGGCAAAGTGGGTGGGGTTATATCCTTCCTGTTTGGCCCTGTCCGGGGGTATCATCGGATGGGGCCACAGTGTCTCCTGACCCCTCCTGTCTCAGCCTCCAGTATTTATGCTGCAGTAGTTTATGTGTCGGGGAGCTAGGGTCAGTTTGTAATATCTGGAGTACTTCTCCTGTCTTATCCGGTGTCCTGTGTGAATTTAAGTATGCTCTCTCTAATTCGGCACACTGCCTGCCCTCCAGGACACCTACATCACCCGATGTCACAGGAAGGCCAAAAAGATCATCAAGGACATCAACCACCTAAGCTACCATCCAGAAGGCGAGGTCAGTACAGGTACATTGAAGCTGGAACCGAGAGACTGAAAAACAGCTTGTGTCTGAAGGCCATCAGACTGTTAAATAGCTATCACTTGTCAGCTACCACCCAGTTACTCAACCCTGCACCTCAGAGGCAGTAGTCACTTTAATAATGTTTACGTACTGCTTTACTCATTTCATATTATGTATATACTGTATTTTAGTTAATGTCACTCTGACATTGCTCGTCCTAATATTTATATATTTCTTAATTCCATTCTTTTGCTTTTTAGATTTGTGTGTATCGTTGTGAATTGTTAGATACTACTGCAGTGTTGGAGCTAGAAACAAAAGCATTTCACTACACCCGCAATAAAATCAGCTTAATATGTGTATGTGACCAATACATTTTGATTTGGTTGGATTTAAGATGAGGCCTGACAAAGAATTACCTTGGTGTGCATGTATACATTATATTATCTAAGAATAGAATCAGTGATGAAAATATCCTCAAATTAATGCTGCCATTCTGCACCTTAACCTCATAGTCATTGTATCATTTCAAATCCAACGTCCTGGTATACAGAGCCAAAACAAATGAACAATTTGCCACTTTCCCAATACTTTTGGAGTCACTGTAATTTTGTATGCAAAAAGTAGACCTAAGCCTTTTGTGTGTTTCAGCAGATACAGAACATTTGTGCAAAGTCTTATGGTGACTMTGGGATGTTTGTCTCATCACATGTCTGCGGGCTCTATACAACACTTCCCAAACTCACTCCCCTTCCCTCCCTCCACTCTCCTCCCCCAGCCAATTGCCCTATCCCCCCTCCCATTCCTCCCTCCCATCCCTCCATCCCTGACTGGTTTACAGAAATCCCAGAAAGTCAAGAGGATTGAGGATCCACATGTTTAATGATGTCACAGGCTGATCCACTCCCGTGTCCGCCACGCTCCCCCTCAAATCCCCCACAATACCCAAGTGTGCTCCACGATAAGTCCCATGATACTTCTCAGCCGACSCTCCTTGGCCCAAAGCTTCATTTTGGCCCTTTTTCAGATTCYTGGATTTAGGAACAGATAAGGGCCAGGTTTGGAGAGGTTAACAGAAGTGAAAAGGTAGAAAATGAAGAAAGAGAGAAAGAAGGATGGATAGATGGGTGGATGGTATGGGAATCATGTTTTTMACCTTGGAAAACAAKAAATAAAACAAAAACAAACAGCTCCTCCATTCTAGAAGACTTTGACCTCCTTAAAATCATTTTTATAGACATAGTGTGCAGTAAGTAGGAGGAGAGTAACCCTTCAGTTATATGGGGGCTTGGTGAATGTTTGGCTAGCCTATTATGCTAATTCCCTGTTGGACGACTCTAACTCATTCTCGAGTTCCCTTTTACCATAAATCTGACAGAAAAATCATTTGAAATTTGATTCCACAAACACAGCCCACCATTCTCCAGGTGTATGCATCCGTTTTGATGGTTATTCCACCCCATGGTGGTGTAGGATATTATTTAATTCATTCATTTTCTCCTATGTATTGCACAAAATCCTTCACCTGCCATGTTATTCAGCAGTGGGGTAGGAGGAGGGGGGGGGGGGGGGGGGGGGGGGAGGGGAAGAGGGGATGGGGAGAGGTGTGGTTGAATTATTGATGATAAGTATTTCAATAGGCTGCACACGTCCCTGCTGATGAGTGAGCTGTCAATCAACTGGGGACCTCACTGCCATTGGAAGAGAGGGGGAGGGTGTGTGATTGGCCAGATTGGGGATGGGGGAAACTGGGGTATTATGTGTATTATGGAAGGCAAATTTTGGATGAACATTAGCTAAATTATGCTGTGGGGCTAAATAATGAGCTAACTAGCTAGCAAGCTTGTTAATGTTAGCTAACTTCAACAAACAAGCTAGGAGGATAGTTTACAAGCTAGCTAGCTACCGTTAGTGTTTTCCTGCCATTCATTTTCAAGCTATAAATGGTTTGTTTTAATTTGTATTGGAACAAAACAACCTTATATTTTGGGTTGTGATGGGGTAGCTGCTATGGGAATGAATGTTATTTATAATGAGGGTTACATGGAGAAAACCAGACCTCTCTGAAATTAAAATGGATGGGCCTCCCTTCTTTACTGTTTTCTTTACTTCTTGGACAGGCCAGAGCCTAAATATGCCATTTTAGAAACTGTTCTTCGTCCTGTAAGCATCACATGGCAATACAGGAATTTTGATAACGCACAGGGCTGCAGGCCAGAAGTTTGTGGGTTCACAGACCACCGTGGACAAGAGTAGGGGTGGAAAAATCTCCTTTATTGTAAAAGCATTGCATGAATTTATCAGGTCCGAGAATAAATATCCATTTATAAAAATGTCATGCAATTCTACGTCATTTTACATATTAGCAGAATCTTTTTTAATACCAAGCAAATTACTGAAATATCAGGCTAAGAATGGACAGAGAGATGGGCATATGTGTTCTTATTGTTATATTTCTCCAATGCCAAATCAGTGTGTCTTGTTTGCAACGAAGCTGTCCCTGTTGGCAAATAATTAAATCTGAGACGTCATTAGGAATCTGAGCATGGTACTTTCAAATGTTAGGCCTACCTTTCCGCCCAAGACAGTAGTCCTACCGATGCAGAAAAATGTAAGCTTTAACTGGTTACTACTCTTCTGCCGTTGCTTAACCCAACGAGAGAAGGTCACAAGTGTTTCCCTAAAAATCTGTCTGGGTTTAAACATTTTCTATTTTACAGAAAGTGAATAGCTTAAACAATTGATAGGCTCAGCCTCTGAATGTCAAAGTAATGAAACAATGATATCCCCATATGCATCGTCTTTCCCAGGTATTTTACAGATCGTTTCTAGCATTGCGGACCAAAGTGCTGTTATCACTTTATATAATCGTATCTGCTAAATCTTCTTCAAAATCTGAAACTTTTTACCATTTTATTTAATAAAAGGTAGACCTGTGGCATACCCTCTTATACCCCCTAAATTTGAGTCCTGGTTTTAACTTGACAGCCCTTCACCCACACGGAGGTAGACTATATCAAGAGTGCATGGTTGGTGGAGGAGTTAGTAGACTAATCTATGTATATARCAGCATATAGCCTACTTTCGTCTGGTTGGCCTACCTTTTATTTCTCAGGAAGGAAGAAGAAGAAATAGGCTCCAACACAAAGTAAAATTAGAGTCTAATTAAGATGAAGATGGTTGAAATGAATTAAGCCTACTTGAATTTGCCGTCTTTCAGCCCAATGAGCTGTCCATTTCCTAGTAAATTATGGCGCGACTGCTGCTTCAAGTTTCAGCGCCACAATGTAAGTTACTCGAATCTTGCTCATTGTGAGGTCAATAACGCTGATAAATACTTAATGGGAAAGAAACATATTGTTTTTATTCAAATTCTATTATAGTGGTAGCTAGTTATTAAAAGTTGACCTCCGGTCTTCCTTCTCATCTTCGCACTCTCCTTCTCAAACTGAACAGAACATAGGTTATAGGCTAGTCCCTGCACAATAAAGTTATAGAATTGGACTACAATATAGAATTGGACTAGGCCTAATAAATAAAAACATTTGGAAGAATTCTTTGACTCTCCTCCTGAACTGCCACCGTAGGCCTACACAGCACAGCACAGCACAGCACAGCACAGCACAGCACACAGCACTAGGCAGCATATAAAAAAGGTTTTGATCAGCAAGAGGAGAGCAGGCCGGGGCTCAGGGTTGTAATATCCATTGTAGTGTGTAATGCAGTTTTATTTAGACCATCCCAGCAGCTATCATATAAACATAACTTTGCTCTATGCTTACATGCACATCATAGCTTATAGCTTATATTCTATGGATCATTTGATTGAGACCMAACTAAATAGCCTATAGGCACACTTGATATTGGGCGCCCAGTAGAGAATCAGAGATGACGGGCGGCATCTGGCACACATTAATACAGTATATAACCTAAGCAACTAGTTATAAAACACTAAGCATTTTTTAMATTTCATCAATTACAAAATACATGACCCTCCACCTTACTAGATTTAAAAAAAATACTTGACCCTCTCCCATTTTCCTCTAGGTACCCATTCCGTAAATTTTGATCCATTCCTAAGAATGTTGCAATAAGCCCATGAACCATCTAGCTAGCTTTAAGCTATTCTCTGCAAGGACATTGTATACATTTTGACCTTTAAAGAGTAGGATGTCAAGTAAAAAACAATAACATTTTGTTTCGTCTTTTACTGAAGCAATTCTTCATATCTTCAAAGATTCTCTTGGAAAATATATGCTGAAACTAATTTCTTATACATTTCTTATACATGGCAGTACTGTTTTTAGATAGAATGATAAGAAGAGTATTTCTTAACAATCTATGAATAGTCATGGAGTGTTTTTTTGTTCAAATTAAAGCCCCCCCAAAATATACTGACTTCATCCAGTGTCTAGAAAAGTAAGTGTAATGATGTGTAATGATATGTACAGATATAATGATGGTTCTTTGTGCCAGAATAAACCAAGTTGCATGAATCATTAATGCTCATCAGATTACTTTTGAAATATATAGTAGAACAACATTTTGTTTGTTGTCCTATTCAYGTGACTAGTYTTAGACTCTCAAAAAAGTGGTAAATACAACTAATACAACCACTCGGTCACCATTGCAGATCCCTCTGGAGTTAAGGTCTCAATGAACCCCTCTTAGTTCCAAATATAAAAGAAAAAAAAGTAGCCATTGTGCATGAAATTGTATGGTTTGTTTAACTTTGCAATCATTGTTTTTTGTTTGACATACATTTTAAAGTGAAAAAAAATCCTGGAAGTTCAGGTGGGATGGAACCTTTGGCACACATCATGACGTCACAATGTGATCTGATTATAATAGACCAATGACTGCTCATTTGGGTTAGGTGGTGGGCTCTAGACCATCCTATAGCCATATATATAATATCTTCTAATTAACAGCTGAAACTGTTTTTCAATACAATGCATTGCAGTTTCAGCCAGTTTTCAATGCTATTTGTGAAACAATTTTCTGATTTCCCATGGCCATCCCTGACTGGTGCTTAGTCCCCACTCTGCCCCCCCCCAAATCATAGAAACATCCCTGCGGGAGAGGAGTGGTGGAGGAGGGGGTATGTTTCGAGTAGTAGTGGAGCTAAACCTGACTTGAGAGACTGGGAGAGAAAGAGGGAGGATGAAGGAGGAGAGGGGTATGGAGAGGAGTATAGGAAGCGAAACACGACCGGCCTCCTCTCACCTCGAGAGACCCAATGTGCATTTCCTTCTAGACGTCAGTGACAGCTACGACTCAAAAACAAGCTSTCCAGACCAGATTGGAACACTGTGAACTCTGGGAGAAAGAGAAATTAGGAGGGAAAGGTGGAAAAGTGGTAGAAAAGCACTGAGGAAGTTGCTGAGGTGGCAGTTTGTGTGGGATCACCTCTCTCCCTCTCCCTCCCTCTGTTCCTTCAAGGCCTCCCTATGTTACTGTGTGTGTGTGTGTGTGTGCATTCATGCATGTGTTTGCGTGAGTGTGTCCACGTGCATGCGTGTGTGTGCATGCGTGTGCCCGTGTGTGTGTGTGTCCACGTGTGTGCATTTGGCTAATGGCACCAACTACCTACTGTACGTCAGTCAAACCAAATGGGTCCTACCTGTCAACTCTGGTTGAGGTTACTTAAGTTTATACAGTACTGAGAAGGACTGACATCTTGTATGGTTTAGTCAAGTCTCCATTCAATTTGGTATATCTAAATGTGGAAATTGTAATACAATTTGAGGGAGCTGTCATTATGGATGAGGGCCTACACGTTTAATTGTACCGGTCATTATAATACAACATTAGTCAGACATTGTTCATATGCTGTAGATGTCACTATGATTGTTGTGGTCTTTAAAATGAAAATATCACTGTGAAATATATTACAGTATCTCTGCTGTACAGCAAAATTACAGTATTAACTCTGGTGCCAGGATAATGCTGTACATTTACAGTAAAATCTCCCTGAAATCTAAATGTAAGAAAAATAATACATTTGTACATTAAATAGATTTACTCAAATTGGTGACAACATTAACTACAATTAACAACATAATTAACAATAGAAGTAACAACAGTTAACACATACAGTATGCAACCACATAAGAGCATCGTTACAACACTTGTTTAAAACTACATTGTGTGCCTGTGTGTGTGGGATGTGTGGGAGAGAGAAACAAAGAGAGAGAGAGGGGAGATGAAGTTGAAATTGTGAATGAGTACATTCCGAGATCTATTATCATGGGCATTGGTTGGAGCCGGTTTGGGGATCAGAACCATTACAACAGAAATGTGACTGATACTGTTCTGGAACGGAACTGTTATTTTAAAAGCATAGGAACTGTTTAATAATGTTATTTTAAGTTCCAGGCATTTTTTTCTAGTCCCACAAAAAACGCAACAAAGCGCCTATGTAAAGCGTGATTCAGAMGATAGGGAGAGAGATTAGAGGGAGCATACTTAAATTCAAACAGGACTGAACATCTAGTCAAATGGCYACCCACACTATTTTGGCCCATTCCTCCTGACAGAGCTGGTGTAAGGTTTGTAGGCCTCCTTGCTCGCACACGCTTTTTCAGTTCTGTCCAGACATTTTCTATGGGATTGAGGTCAGGGCTTGGTGATGGCCACTTGGTGATGGTCAATACCTTGACTTTGTTGTCCTTAAGACATTTTGCCACAACTTTGGAAGTATGCTTGGGGTCATTGTTCATTTGGAAGACCCATTTGTGACCAAGCTTTAACTTCCTGACTGATGTCTTGAGATGTTGCTTCAATATATCCACATAATTCTCCTACCTCATGATGCCATCTATTTTATGAAGTGCACCAGTCCCTCCTGCAGCAAAGCACCCCCACAACATGATGCTGCCACCCCCATGCTTCACGGTTGGGATAGTGTTCTTCAGCTTGCAAGCCTCCCCCTTTTTCCTCCAAACATAACGATGGTCATTGTGGCCAAACAGTTCTATTTTTGTTTCATCAGACCAGAGGACATTTCTCAAAAAAGTACGATCTTTGTCCCCATATACAGTTGCAAACCGTAGTCTGGCTTTTTTATGGCAGTTTTGGAGCAGTGGCTTCTTCCTTGCAGAGTGAGGCATTACTAAAGAGGCATTTCTACTGWCTCTGAAAAACACCAAAAGAAAGATGCCCAGGGTCCCTGCTCATCTGYGTGAATGTACCTTAGGAATGCAGCAAAGAGGCATGAGGACTGCAGATGTGGCYAGGGAAATAAATTGCAATGTCTGTACTGTGAGCGGCCTTTCAGGTTATGTCGATATAGGACACGTTTTACTGTGGATATAGATACTTCTGTACCTGTTTCCTCCAGCATCTTCACAAGGTCCTTTGTAAAGAATATTCCATTTTATTTGTAAAGGCAAGCCAGACAAAATTAAATGGGCCTATTTATATAAATAATATGAATTCGGAGGACAGAAATGATTAAATATTAAAGCATTAGATCTCTCACTAAAGGCTTCAGTCATACAAAAGCTTTACTTAAACCCAAATGGGTCTCTAGCAGATTATTAAGAAAAGCTCACACTGTGGCCTTTTCCATTTATTCAGATTACAACCTCTCACTTTCAGTTATTTGAAATTGAAATAATCTCCAAAATATCRCTCGTTTTAAAATATGCTATAGAAAGTTGATTGCAATTTCAGTTTAATCCACCAGAAAAAAACAGAACAGATGTTACAACAAATATTATGGTTAAACTCAAATATACTAATTGTTAAAAAAAAAAATTGGGGGGGATTTGTTAAAAAAAAAAATATAATCTTTGTAAATTACGTCATCAATAGGACTGGTRGAGTTATGTCACATATGCARCTAACACAAATATATGGAAATGTCTGCTCTATCCAAAATKACAACCAACTAATTGCAGCATTACTGCAAGAATGGATGAAGCAAGTGGAAGGGGGAGAAAGTAAGGAACTTCACTGTCGGCTCTGCATTAAAGACCAAAATTAGTTAAAGAAAATTGTGATAAGGAAAAAAGTATTCCAGTTTCTTTTCAGGACCCAAAAAATGACAACTGCCAGGTTCAGGAATGTCTGAAGAATTGCAACATTTACCTGGTGTTAACTCTGCAAATAGCACTGCTGGGTGATCTGAAAAGTCAATTGATCARTAGTATAATAATACTTTGAGCAAAAATGTTTATCTTTAATTAACAATCTGTAGAAACTATGAGAATAGAAAGGTTCAGAATTTTTGTGAAACATCACAGCAGAGTTGAAAAATATATGGCAAATAAGAATCAAAACTGGATGGTGTTCAGGGTAGCTGAAGGATTGCACTAAAATCAAACAAAATATAACTAATGAACTGTAAAATATACTATGTCCATAAACTGTATATAGTATGTATAAAAAACCTTGGGAAAAACATTATAGCACCCCAAGGGTGTGTTGGTCCATTAGTTCACTCCAATAATTGGAGGTTTGGTATGGTTAGAGGAAAATAATAAAGTAAAATATATTTACAAAAAAAATTATATATATATAGTACCGACCAAAGTTTGGACACACCTACTCATTCAGGGTTTTTCTTTATTTGTATTCTTCTGCCCTTGAGTTGCGTTCCCATGCAAAACTAGACAGATAGCTAACAACTAAGTCTTAAATAAACTCCCAAGGCGTAACTTTTCTTGAATGAATATATTGTAAACGTTTATGTTATATTCATTCAAGAAAAGTTACGCCTTGGGAGTTTTATTGAAGACTTATTTGTTAGCTATCTGTCTAGTTTTGCATGGGACGCAACTCAAGGGAGAAGAATAAAAAAAAAATTTTCCAAGCTGAAGCGTGACAAGAAATAACTACACTGAAAGACCTGCACCGTAGCGTTGTTTTTAGCTGCTTCTAAGCGTGCAGACGAATTCTCTACTTCCTGTTTGTGTACACTTAAGTACCAGAAAGCCCACTAGGGGCAAATAACATCATGGAACACAATGAAAATCCATTTTAACTATTGTAATAAAATAATCTGTTACCTTCTAACAGGATGGCAGCACACTCCCCGCCTGGTATAATGAAATTGTGCCACTATGAAATAAAACATATCAAGAACAATAATGTCCTTTCTATTATTATCTTTGTCTCTAGGATGCTTCAGAAAGAAGAACAACAATCTCTGAGATTGGTCTCAGAAACACCTTAGCAGCTCCTTGCTTGACAATGTTTAGTTTACTTTCCTAACCTTTTGTCAGTACTGGGAAAGGTTTTTGGAGTGTACTTTGTTTTGGGAACTCTTTCCTTTTTCAAGGCATTTGAATTCTTCTCTGAAGGCTTCTGTTGCACACAGTGAATGATTGCTGTTTTGGCTTGTGAACACTCACTTGTACCGCATGGTTTATTACATCATGCCAGCCTCTGCAGCTGGTGTTGTCCGCACCTTCATGGAAGGATCTGGCAACATGAATGAGTCGTGCTGTGGCTCGATTGAGAGCTTTCCAGCTTGAGAACCTCTCAAAGCGATGAGAGCCGAGTTGAGCTCCAGAAACCTTAGAGGCGAAGACAGTGACGTCTGGTCGAATCTCTGCGTCTGCGTGGGCTCTACAAGGTCAAAATTTATGTTCTCAGGCTCACTTGAGTTTGTTTGGGTCAGGAAGGTGGACCTGAGAACCAACTGGTGTACTTTAAGAGCGCAGCAGTATAGGCCTGGTTGCATGGTCTGCTGGATTGCTGTCAGTGTTTACATAACACCACTGATCTGGATGGGTGGACTTCCTGATGGGTTACCCTATTGGCAACATCCACATAGAATCTTTTGGTGACATTGCGGATGTAACCGAGAACTATCTTACTGTCTGTGTAGAACTTGGCCACATTTACATCAATGTCATTTCGTCTCTGATCAGTTCATACATCTCACAGCTAGCAAGCCGCACACAGTTCTAGGCGTGGGATAGTGTGGGCCGGACGAGGGGCCAATTTTGATTTCCCATGAATCCAACATGGCATTGACCTTCCGAGTCAATCTCTCAGGTAGGCTACCGCTCCTATGGCTACTGTAGAGGCATCGAGAAGATGTACTGGCTCTTCTTTGAGTGGTAGACAAGGAGACTGGGATGTAGGTCCGCTGAATTACATTGTTCCAACTCCATAAGAATCCTTCCACATTTTCCATTTCTCTTCTTTTTCTGGGGGAAGAGGGGCATCCCACTCACTCTGATCAGAAGAGAGTTCTCTGATTAAGGCTTTACCTTGCATTGTTTTGGAGCCACGAACCCAAGGGGTCATAAAGACTATTCACTGTGGACAGGATGCCTCTCCGCGTAAAGCTTCTCATTGTGGGACACTGGAATGAGAAGCTGTCTGTTTCCAGGTTCCAGGAAGTCCCAGACTCCGTTGAAGGGGAGAGGATCCACTCCTAGGTCCAGATCTTTTAAGTCTTTTGCACGGTCCTCCATAGGGAAGGCTTCCATCTGTTTTGCTATTGGTGCAATCTTGTGTAGTTTCATGTTGGACTCCGCAAATTGCTTGTGTTGTTTTTCTAGAATGTTGATAGCTTCTTCTGTTGTAGCTACTGATGTCGCCATCATCGACGTGAGAGTTCCTCACTCACTATTGCTTGGGTTCTGATCCATGTTCCTTCTCACCCTGTAGCGCTGCTCGTCTCATGCAGTAGATGGCTACGGCTGGTGAAGGGCTGTTCCCAAATAATGGACTTTCATCCTGTACTCAGTTATGTTTCTATCTGGATTGTTGTCTTCATCCAGAGAACCTTAAGTAATCTCTGTGATCCTCACGTACAACAACAGTAAACCATTTGTTGCCCATCTGCTGTTAGTGCAATGCAATCCTTGCGGAAGCGCATTAAGACACCCAAGAGTGTGTTGTTTAAGTCTGGACCACTGAGCAGAACATCGTTAAGTGACACGCCTTGACACTTAGCACTGGAGTCAAATACTATCTTATTTGTTCAGGCTTTTGTGGATGGTAAACACCATATGGGTAGATACCAACATTCTTTGTCTCCCTCTAGTGGCGGTGAAGGTTCGGCTTGGTCGTTATCCAGCATCTTTTGCATGAGTCAATAAATGACGCTTCATGTCAGGCTTTTTGTCTAAAGTCCTGCGAAGTGATGTGAGCACGGTTTATGGCCTGCTCCCTGTTATTAGGAAGGCGACGTCGAGTGGGGCGAAAAGGTAGTGGAGCACCCAGTTGTTTCCATCATCCTGGAAAACCTGTTGTCCATATGTCCAAAGGCTTTGTCCTCCACTGATGGTGCTGGTTTATCATCGTCTTGTGTTTTGTGAAACACGGAACATCCCAGGTTGTCTGTGTTCACAGTTGGGTTGGGATCTCTCGAGTGCATTGTAGAGGCGAGATGTGTTTCTGAGCTACACTGTTTGTAGTTCTCTTTACCTGGATGATGTCAGGGCAAGGGTCAGATAGGATGTGCGACCATTCTGAGTATGTTTGTCCTGAACACGTTAACATTGGCTGGTCGGGTGGAGCCGTTCCCAGACAGACCTCACCCACGATGACCCACCCGAGGTCGAGTCGCTGTGCATAAGGAGTGTCGTGGGCCCATTGATTGTTGCTCTCGTCCCTTGTGTACCCTTAAGATGTCTCGTCCTAGCGCAGGAGGATGGGAGCGTCTGGGTCCACAGCTGGAATTTTGTCCATAACTGGTTGCGATGGGGATGTGATACGCAATGTCGGGGGAGGGAACTTCCGTCCTATCGTCTGGCATCATATCACACTCTATCAGAGTAGGGAGAGATAGCTGCATGTGTCGCTCTATAGACTCCACCTGAACGTTGACGGCTCTCCTGCCTGAAGTCTCTGTTACCCCAGAACAGGTCTTCATGGTGTATGGAGCAGAGTTGTCATTGATGTTGAAGAGATTGAAAAACTCTGTCTTGGCCGAGAGATCTGTTACTCTGTTCATCAAGCACTACATACATTTTGACAGCTTTCCTCTTCTTTTCCCAGCCGGATAAGCTTTAACTAGGCATATTTTTGACATGATCTTGGATTAACTGCTCACCACAGATCTCCGTTACACTTTGAGGTGACAGATAGAAGAGCATCGTCACCTTGCTCCCGCCATGCTCTTTCTCTGCTGTAGCAGTGTCTGTATTTGAAGGGCTGGACCTGGATGCAGAGCAGCAGAGTGTCTGTCGCTGTCGCACTCTGAGCACTTGATTGACACTTACAGTCTTAGCTCTGTGCTGAGTTGACCCACAACATCGGAAACAAATTCCATTCTCTTTAGATATGATTTGCGCTCATCTAGAGTTTTGTACCCTAAACCCCGAACTTTTTAAGAGGATGAGGTTTGTTATGTATCGGGCAGTGATGGTCAGGGTTTTCAATCTTTTGTCTTACTGGGTTTGGTTTGGTGTCTGAGGGCTCAGATGACACATCGTGTTTGTATACAGTCACAGGTGTCTTGCTGCTGTACCTGGCAGGTTTCTCACTTTTCATAGACACCTGGTTAGTTGCGGTGTAGAGGTGAAACCTGGGGTCGTTTCTAGTTTTCGCCTGGTTCCTGATGAATCTCTGAGAAGAACGAGAATGGTGGGAATGCTACCCGTAGTCCTCCTTGTTTTTGGATCCCTGCGCAATCCATTTTCTTTGTAAACTGAATGGTAGTTGTTTCTCTACTCTAGGGTTTACCCCCGAGATGTGTCCAGATAAGCGAGGCCTGGAAGGTACCCTTCTACTTTAGCACACTCCAGTTCGAGAAGAATGTCACCTAGTTTCTCTTAGTTTTGTGATTGTCTTTGTTAGCCAGTTTTGGAATCATCAATTTTCTTCACCAGTGCATTCTCGATCACTTCAGGTGTACCATAGCACTCTTCTATGTCGTTGCCAGACCATGTTAAGCCCTGCTGTTTGCGTTGAAAATATGGCAAGATCTAATTCTGTTTGCTTGCTCAGCGACTCTGCCCCTAGCCACTTGGTAATTAGATCTAACTCTTCCCTGGCTGATAAATTCAAGTCTCTGATCGCATTGAGAAAGGATGCTTTCCATGCCCAATAATTTTCAGGGCGATCTCCAACTTCAGGAGTCCGGAACTCACACATCTCACGGCGTGGGGTACTTGATGAGGTCTGGTGCCACTTGTGACTCAGGACGCTTTGTGTGTGTGACTGGAAGTGGGCTTGTTTTTCCATTTACACCATGCTGCTGTTCATTTCTTTTGAACGGAGTCTCTGCTCATGTTCTGTTGTTTGCTACTTTCTGGATTATAGTATGTAGCTGGGTCCAACACTAAGCTCTTGTTTCTCCACTTCAAATGGAAGTTCAGCAAAGTAGGGCCTAGCATGTTGTTGCACATACTCACAGGTACGCTGTTCCTGGACTTAAGGGCTGTGTCCCTGTGTCTAGTTCTTTGTGAAGTTCTCTGCGTTTGATCCTACAGCTTCTTCAAAGGCTGCAGCTTCAGCCAACGCAGCAGCGCTGTTCTCCTCAAATTGGAGAACATATAAACTTGCCTCGAGGTCAGCTTTTTTGTTCCAACAGCTTGGCTCTCTATTTCGTCCCTTGTGTTTCATCACAGAAGCTTCCTTCTCAGCATGGAGACTTGTGCACGCGCTGCGTCTGCCTTGGCGCGTGCTTTGAGTGGCTGCAGAACTCGCCGTTGAGGATCTGCTTGACTGTTTTTGATGACCTTGATCTTGTAGATTGAGACTTGGTCCCAATGTGCTTGAAGAGGCTCCTCCATTCTCTCTGTCGAACTCTTGGCTCTGGTTGTTGTACCGTAGACTGCTGGTCTTCCATAGGAACAGAGGCTTTGTTGGCTGATGATGTAGAAACAAACCACCGTGTGTGTTATTTCTTGTCACGCTTCAGCCTTGGAAATATTTGTTTTTTTACTATTCTGCCCTTGAGTTGCGTTCCCATGCAAAACTAGACAGATAGCTAACAACTAAGTCTTCAATAAAACTCCCAAGGCGTAACTTTTCTTGGAATGATATAACATAAACGTTTACAATATATTCATTCAAGAAAAGTTACGCCTTGGGAGTTTTATTGAAGACTTAGTTGTTTAGCTATCTTGTCTAGTTTTGCATGGGAACGCAACTCAAGGGCAGAATATGTCTATTTTCTACATTGTGCATAATATTGAAGACATCACAACTATGAAATAACACTTAGGAATCATGTAGTAACAAAAAGTGTTATAGAAATCGAAATATATTTTATATTTGAGATTCTTCAAAGTAGCCAACCTTTGCAATGATGACAGTTTTGCACCTCTTGGCATTCTCTCAACCAGCTTCATGAGGTAGTCATCTGGAATGCATTTCAATTAACAGGTGTGCCTTGTTAAAAGTTCATTTGTTGGAATTTCTTTCCTTCTTACTGGCATTTGAGCAATGCAGGTTGTGTTGTGACAAGGTAGGGGTGGGCATGTAGGAAGATAGCCTTATTTGGTAAAGACCAATCCATATTATGTCAAGAACAGCTCACATAAGCAAAGAGAAATGACAGTCATCATTATTTAACCTTTCCATACCATGAGTTCCAAATTATTTTTAACCATGCGCCCTAGCGTGAGTTTTTTTTCACGACATTCCCTTACGTTTTCATTCTTCTAAAGCGGTTTGAATTGAGGTGCGTTCCGCCTCCTCATTAATTCACATAAAAGTGGCCTTTTCACTTTTGGCGGACAATTTATTTTGGGGGAACTTTCTGACCCGGACAAAATTCCCCAAGCACTTCCCAATTGTTTGTGCAGTTCAAGTCTGCAGACATTTGCGCATCTCCCGTCAGAACAGGATCTGCACACACCTGTTCACATTTTCAGTCTGGTGCCTGCATCGCAGTCATTATTSTTTTCATTACTAATAATTACCTTGGAAATGTGTGCGTTTCTATCAAAGTAAGTGCCTTATTACGTTATAATAGTTTCTGTATGTCGTGTTATGTCGTTTCTACTGTAGCTCACTGTATGTATGTAGCATAATATATTTGTGTATATTCCTTATAACCGCAGACACYGCAAGGTAACTTTACTCATTTCATAATCTTTATGGTGTTATATTCAATCGTGCTTATGTAGCTAGCTACATTCTTCTATTAGCTCTGTAAAACAATGCTAATTGCRTCAGAGAAATATTAGCTTGTGTTGTATTTTGAAGCTACCCTGGCCTTATGACTCCAAAGTGGCGCAGCGGTCTAAGGCACTGCATCTCAGTGCTAGAGGCGTCACTACAGACACCCTGGTTTGACTCCAGGCTGTATAATAACCGGCCGTGATTGGGAATCCCATAGGCCGGCACACAATTGGCCATGCGTTGTCCGAGTTTGGCCGGTGTAGGCTGTCATTGTAAATAATAGTTTGTTCTTAAATGACTTGCCAAGTTAAATAAAAAGGCAAGATATGACTGTGGTTTGGTTTCATTTGKCMTATTTAGCATAGCTCTGTTCTGCCCTGCCGTTTGTACTTGTGGAGCTCAACAGTTACTGTTTCTTACCTTTATAACTCAAATTTGTGATTTTGTCAATGCAATATATTATTTTTATAGCAGTGTTTATTATGTTACTTCTTTGTAATATTGTTTTATTGCTATATCCTGATATTGTATTCTAATTACTAATAATTCCTCTTTATTCTGTACTTTCAGAAACCACACACACAAACAGTATTTGCCAATATCATAACTGGAATTGGAGCTGGACATCTTTCGAGCTGAAGAGTGAGGCCAGCTATTATACGCTAGCGTACACTCCATAACAGATTTACTGGATGAAAACACAGCAAGAAAACACAGGCCAATATGTAATAGTCGTCTATTTTATTGCAGTATTGGTGGTGGTTGGTTGAACAAACATAGGATCTGTGCTCCAGTATTCTCTTAGGGAGTTCTTCTTCACTATTCCCATGAGAAGGACTGTCACCAGGAAGGTATACATTTCACTAATTGTGGTTGTCACCCATTTAGCGAGTTCCCCCCTCACTCCTGGGGCTCTCTCTTCTCCTGCATAGCGATTGGTCTCTTCTACTATGTCTCCCACCAGCTCCTCTGTCAGAAACAACTTGAAGCACTCTGCCTCAGATGGAAATGGCAAGGGGCTTTGCACTCCAGACTGGGGACTTCAATCAATGGCAAACAGCAGGGCCCAGGAGAGGTGAAACAGCAGGGCCAGGAGGGGTGAAACAGCAGGGCCAGGAGAGGTGAAATGGCCGGTGGCCTTCCAGCTACCCAGGAACTCCTGTACTTCATCCACTGTCGGTCTGCCTCCATCAACACCAGCATCTTCAAAAGGGACCTGGGAACGTCGTCAGTGGACAAGGGAAATTCAGATTCAGGGTTCCTCAATGGCTAACAGAGGTTGGGGAGCTTTCTCCTCACTGTCACTGTCACGTCAGAATCTGATTCTCGACTTTTATTTTCACACTCATTTGTCAGAATTTTAAAAAATCTCCAGAATTTGTGCATTTGTTAGTATCTCTTTTGAAAGACATTGCTAATGCTACAGCTTAGCTCACTAGCTACATACATAAACAACAACAACTGAATGGCTCAGAGTGGGAGTGAGAGGTTACGTGATTGACTGCCGGCACGCGCCACTTATATCAATAAATCACTATCAGAATTTTTTTGGTGTGGTAATTATTTATATATTTACTGTTTTATTCACATGTTTTCAAGTATGGTGACAAAACATGTATTACGATTCTTGCATAGATTGTATGGACATGTATTGTGTGTGTAAAAATTATTTTAAATATTTATTTATTTATTTTAAATATAAGTTAGTACTGATATAATGAGCTAAGCTAATTCCAGCTATGTGTGGAGCCATGTTTGCTGACATACAATGCATTCTGGGTTTCACATAATACTCTGTTGGAACAAGGATGTTATACACAAAATGAGTTCACTCATTTTTTCGAGAACTTCCGGAAGTGAATGGTGGGATGTGAACGATGGTAGATGACACACCCCCTTCATACTGTAAACAGACCAAACTCATCTTGTCTCCTATTAGTGTCTCCTATTATTATCTTTGGTTTCTGTGAAAAACAAACATGCTGCGCACAGAAACTGCCCATTGTCAGATTACTTTGTTTTACTCAATTATTTTGATCAATGGTGAGCTCACCCATGATGTGATTAATTATAAATAGTAATTGCTATTAGCTAATTCATATCTGTTTAAACTAAACTAAACCTTTTTCAGGACCCTGTCTTTCAAAAGATAAATCGTAAAAATCCAAATAACTTCACAGATCTTCATTGTAAAGGGTTTAAACACTGTTTCCCATGCTTGTTCAATGAACCATCAACAATTAAAGAAAACATGCACCTGTGGAATAGTCGTTAAGACACTAACAGTTAAGACGGTAGGCAATAAGGTCACAGTTATGAAAACTTAGGACACTAAAGAGGCATTTCTACTGACTCTGAAAAACACAAAAGAAAGATGCCAGGGTCCCTGCTCATGTCTGTACTGTGAGACGCCTAAGACAGCGCTACAGGGAGACAGGACGGACAGCTGATCGTCCTCGCAGTGGCAGACCACGTGTAACAGCACCTGCCCAGGATCAGTACATCTGAACATCACACCTGCGGGACAGGTACAGGATGGCATCAACAACTGCCCGAGTTACACCAGGAACGCACAATCCCTCCGTCAGTGCTCAGACTGTCCGCAATAGGCTGAGAGAGGCTGGACTGAGGGCTTGTAGGCCTGTTTTAAAGCAGGTCCTCACCAGACATCACCGGCAACAATGTCGCCTATGGGCACAAACCCACTGTTGCCGGACCAGACAGGACTGGCAAAAAGTGCTCTTCACTGACGAGTCACGGTTTTGTCTCACCAGGGGTGATGGTCTTTCTCGCGTTTATCGGGCAAAGGAATGAGCGTTACACCGAAGCCCGTACTCTGGAGCGGAATCGATTTGGAGGTGGAGGGTCCGTCATGGTCTGGGGCAGAGTCTCACAGCATCATCAGACTGAGCTTGTTGTCATTGCAGGCAATCTCAACGCTGTGTGTTACAGGGAARACATCCCCCTCCCTCGTGTGGTACCCTTCCTGCAGGCTCATCCTGACATGACCCTCCAGCATGACAATGCCACCAGCCATACTGTAGTGTGGGATTTCCTGCAAGACAGGAATGTCAGTGTTCTGCCATGGCCAGCAAAGAGCTCGGATCTCAATCCAATTGAGCACGTCTGGGACCTGTTGGATCGGAGGGTGAGGGCTAGGGCCAATCCCCCCAGAAATGCCCGGGAACTTGCAGGTGCCTTGGTGGAAGAGTGGAGTAACATCTCACAGCAAGAACTGGCAAATCTGGTGCAGTCCATGAGGAGGAGATGCACTGCAGTACTTAATGCAGCTGGTGGCCACACCAGATACAGACTGTTACTTTTGATTTTGACCACCCCCCTTTGTTCAGGGACATATTTTTCCATTTATGTTAGTCACATGTCTATGGAACTTGTTCAGTTCATGTCTCATTTGTGAATCTTGTTATGTTCATACAAATATTTACACATGTTAAATTTACTGAAAATTAACGCAGTTAACAGTGAGAGGACGTTTTTTGTTTGTTGCTGTGTTTAGTTTCTGTCAGCCGAGAGTTATACAAATATGACTGCTTCTGTTACGTCAGTCTTTCCCCAGTTAGCGCTAGGACAAATGTAGCCTACATTTTTCCAGTTTGGATGATTGTGTTATGCTGTAGCTACTTCTGTGAATGTCTGAACACTGYATCCAAAAATGAACTGCTCACATTCTGGACATAACTTYGTAAGGACTGTGTTTGTGCAAGATGTTTCTGAAAAAACAGTGTGGCCAGCTCAAATGCTGATCGCATACCGAAACTGGACGTTCTCAATAAGCGTTCTAATAACACCAGTTTGATCATATGCTACAGGGACCACTGTAGAAGGATCACACACCCGTTTATTGGTATGTATGAAAAGGTTAAGACATGAAGGTCAGTCAATCTGGAATATTTCAAGACCTTTGAAAGTTTCTTCAAGTGCAGTCGCAAAAACCATCAAGCACTGTGATGAAACTGGCTCTCATGAGGACCGCCACAGGAATGGAAGACCCAGAGTTACCTGCAAAGGAAATTGCAGCCCAAATACATGCTTCACTGAGTTCAAGTAACAGACACATCTCAACATCAACTGTTCAGAGGAGACTGCGTGAATCAGGTCTTAAAGGTCGAATTGCTGCAAAGAAACCACTACTAAAGGACACCAATAAGAAGAAGAGACTTGCTTGGGTCAAGAAACACGAGCAATTGACATTAGACTGGTGGAAATGTGTCCTTTGGTCTGGTGAGTCCAAATTAGAGATTTTTGGTTCTAACCGCCATGTCTTTGTGAAACTTTGAGTAGGTGAACGGATGATCTCTGCATGTGTGGTTCCCACCATGAAGCATGGAGGAGGTGTGATGGTGTGAGGTTGAGCCTTGTTTTTGGAAAAGTGATTATTTCTGTATTTCAACATGATTAGAGCTTGTTTATGAAAAAGTGTTTTTCAGTTTTCAACATGATTTAGAGCTTTTTATGCAAAAGTGTTATTTCTGTAATTCAGGGTGCAGCTTGCTAAAACTGTCCACATTTCCTATTCATCGAGTCTAACAGTACTGCAAAATTTCACTTACAGAGTGCACAAAATGATTTGGAGCTTTTTTTTGGAAGAAACATTTTCTTTCTGTTTTTCAACATGATTTAGACGTTTATGAAAGTGTTATTTCTGTAATGTCAGGTTGGCAGCATGCAGCAAAACTGTCCACAGTGTCTATCATCGAGTTTTACAGTACTGCCAAACATTTCACTACAGAGTGCATCAAACATGATTTAGAGCTTGTTATGGAAAAGTGATAGTTCTGTATTTCAAACATTGATTGGAAGCTTGTTTTTGGAAAAAGTGTTTATTTCTGTTTTATCAACATGATTTAACTTGTTTATGGAAAAGTGAATTATTTCTGTATTTTCACATGATTAGAGCTTGTTATGAAAAGTGTTTATTTCTGTAATGCAAGGTTGCAGCATCAAGAAAACGTCCACAGTGTTCCTATACATCAGTTTAACAGTACTGCAAAAAATCACTTACAGATGTCATCAAACATGAATTTAGAGCTGTTTATGGAAAAATGATTATTTCTGTATTTCAACATTGATTTGGAAGCTTGTTTTTGGAAAAGTGAATTTATTTCTGGTATTTCAACATGATTTAGACTTGTTTATGAAAAAGTTGTTTTTTCAGTTTTTTCAACATGATTTAGAGCTTGTTTATGGAAAAGTTTTATTTCTGTAATTCAAGGGTGCAGCTTGCGGAAAACTGCTCCACAGTGTTTCCTATCATCGAGTTTTACCCAGTACTGCAAAAATTTCACTTACAGAGTGCATCAAACATGATTTGGAGCTTTTTTTTTGGAAAGTGGTTTCTTTCTGTGTATTTCAACATGATAGACGTTATGAAAAGTAATTCTGCAACATGATAGTGAGGCGTAGAAAAGTCAGTCATCATGATAGGAGCCATGAGAACATCGCTCCATCTCTGTAATGCATAAGGTAGTCAATAACTATAGCTGTCAGATTCTTCTCTCATCGCATGGATCGGCTCATTATTATTATCATATCTATATACTATAAGTCTCTTCACATGGTTCGGAGATAACTAGAGTGACAACACATATACAGTATATGGCATCAATTATACTACCATATAGATGCGACTATGGATGTTAATGATACAAATGATATAATGGTAGTGTAATAAACTATTTTTAAATATTTTTATATTTTATTACATAAGATAACTGAGTATGATAGATGGCGCTTAGATCAATGCACACAACTGCAAATAGTTTCGGAGCTTATGCGCTTACTAGTCTGAACATTATACCAAGTCACTGTCTAGTGTTATACACAAATATAATCTCTGTTGTAAATATCAATAAATCAGAGCAGATATGATAAATTCAGAAAGACAATTGAGTATTACATAATTATGTTTCTATTTCAAGAGCAACATATCGCGAACAGCTGCTGAAAACTCACTCGCACAACTTACGATCTAGATGGAACAACAGCAATATGGCATAAAGATGAACACACCCTCTCTCAACTCATGCATAGTCATCAGTATAGACATCAAACACTAAAACTCAGTACTCTTGTCTGAATAGATAGAATGCTCCTCTCTATCAATATCTTCTAGGTGATCTAGTCGTATAATAGCAAAACAGTCCTGCTCGCACAGAAATATGCCCTATCTGTCAAGCATGATAAGATAGTGTACATCGATTATCATAATGATTTTATCTTCAGAGTTATTCTCCGATACAATTGCTGACAGCTCATGCGAACAACCAATCTGTCTAGCTCGCAGATCCTAATCATCTCGAAGTATTATAACGATAAGTATTGCTCTAGCATAATATTTCAACTATACATTGCATGATAGCACATAACAAAACATTACTTTTCAGGACCTCTGATCGATGCGCTCTCAAAAAAGTGAGTAATTCAGTGTTATGAACAATTATCCAATATACAACTCTCATCTAGTATCATCATGGTAAAACGTTTTAAACACTGTTTCCATGCTTGGTCTAAATAAAAAAATCCCAATCAAACAATTAAATAGAATCAAGCAATGTCACCTGTCATAGAGGCAATTATATAGTACGGCCTGATAGTATACACATCTCTACATTCGTCTACAGTCCTGGTCTCCAGGTCCGCTAGATTGATGGATGTCACAGAGAGTTATAGAAGCTACTTAGGACACCTTAAAAGAAAAGCATCAGATTTACTACACTGAAGCTCATGAGCTATAAATACATCCAAAGAAAACGCAATCTGCCCCACGGGTCTCCTACTAAGCTTACCATGATAGCTTCAGAACTGTATCCATAACATCTCGGATGACACTTCTCAATAATAGAGGCATGGCAACTCGTAAGATTGGCAAGAATGTGTCCTAGGACTCTTGCAAAGTTAGTCTCTGTTAAAACATGCGTCGAATGACACGTCCATAAGAACAGCACGCATATTCATGGTGAGACATCAGGCCGGACACAAGGCCGAATACAGAACATGAATCGACTACCTCGCGCTAGGTCAGAAACCCACACGCTCGAATAATATCATAGCCTTGAGCCAAAGAGCCATCAAATATACAATCCATGAACATTCATTCACATCACTGCAAGGCGAAACGGCTCTAAATACATTGCAAAAACAGAAAAGAACACTATCAAAAAAAAGCTCAAATTCATATTGAACACTCTGTAATTAGAAATCGTGCTACAGAGAGTTGGCATCAACACATCTGCTACCGAGTAGTGTATCAATCCAGGAGACACGCAATCCACTCAGCGATCAGTGCTCTACAGACTGTCTCACCGGGCCAATACGCGCTGAGAGCACCGGGTAGTCATAAGCGCCTAGAGAGAGATAAGGAGCTTGTAAGAGCCTGTCTATATATATATAATCATATCTCTTAATTATAGGATGAAGAGTACCTCAGCCGAAAGAACACAACTCACGGCTATCAAAAACAACATAAGTCTGGGCCCTATGGCAATCCAATATGCCACTATTGACCAGGCACGCAAGGAAACAGAGACTAGCTGTCATACACAGTTTAGCTACATTACACACGCACAGGCATCCTTACAACGCTAATACAGATAGATCAATCCAACACGTGTCCGCGATATGAAACAGATCTTCTAATACTCGTCATGTTGATATCAGCGTCGCAAAGGAGAAATATACGCGTTACACCGAATCCCTTAACTCTGAGACGTCGGAATCGATTTGGAGGAAGTGGATCCAAATCTCGGCTTGGCCAGGTAGTCTCACGAGCCTAACACTGCTAACGCACTGAAGCATTCGCTCAGATGTCATTGAGAGCAGTAGACACATCCTTCTATAACGCCTGTAGACTGAGCTATACAGGAAGACATCCTCACACCTCCTCTGTACGATTACAACCTTCCTGCAGGATCTATACAATGACACACGAACCCTTCCAGCATGACAAAATGCACACCCAGCCATCATCTCTCTGCTTAGTGATGGAATTTCACTCTGCTAATACGAAGAGAAACTCGAGTCAGTGAATGTCTGCCATGGACCAACGCACAACCGAGCCTATATACAGAGCGCATCTCACTTCCATTATATAGTGCGCATTAGCATAACATGCGGAACCTAGTGGAGAAGGAATCGCGACAGGTCCAGAAAGACATAAAGGTGCCAGGAGACCAATCCACCGAGATTAAATCGCGCGCGAACTGTAGAAGCGAGTGTAATGTCTGCGCGGAAAGTGACAGGTGGAGGGTTAACTCAGTCTACGACTAAGCAACACTGTGAAAGATACTTTGCGACAAACTCTACCTGGTCACTCATATCGCCTGTCGCATTATGTGAGCGAGAGTGAAAGAATGACACACCTAGACTAGCTCACATAACATCTAATGAGCTGTCTGTAAGTAGCAGCTACCAAGCGCTAGATAAAATGAAACATAGATCTACTCTTCTGATATATATAGCAACCCCTCAACCCCTCTCTTGATGTTAAACACCAAGAGAAATCAACTACTTCTCTCAACATTTAAACTAGATGCTCGTCCAAAATTCAGTGTCTTAATGGTACAGCATTGTTCAGTATACATGTACTCATCATATTTGTGTAATATATTCCTCTGATTATATAAGCTTACATTATACAAAATACATTATCACAATTGTTCACTTTCACTGAAAATTAGACGCTATGTTAACGAGTCAGAGGACGTTTTTTGTTTGTTGCTGTGTTTGTTGCTGTCAGCCGGAGAGTTATAAAATATGACTGCTATATCTGGTCTATCGGGTCAAAGTACTTCCCACAGCTCTAGCACATAGGATAAGAGAACAAAGTGTGTGAAGCCTCCAAGGTTTTTTTCTCAGCTGCTTGGGCGGCACCTATTGATATATTCTTAGCACAAAAAATAGATAAGCATCCTCTCCTAGTGAATGCTACAGGTGACCCTCGTATATCTCAATGAATAGAACATAGCCAATCATTCTGAGCAGCACCCATAACATATCGATAGGAACAATGTTGAATTTGGCATGAATGATTCAATGCAAAAAACATGTAGTAGGACCAGCTCACATGCTCGATCAGACATCCCGAAAACTTGGCCGATACTTCATACAAGCTCTTTAAAATAACCAGCACAAGTAATTGAATCACTATCGCACAAAGAACCACTGTAGCGGACTCAACACCCGTATTATATGGTAATAAGATCATGAACAATGGATTAAAGACAGTACATATGCATCTAAACATGGCACATCATTGTAATTTTCAAAAGATTCCTGCGAAAGTTTCTTCAAGTGCAGTCGTCAAAAACCATCAAGCACTGTGATGAAAACTGGCTCTCTATGAGGACCGCCCACAGGAATGGAAGACCAGAGTTACCTGCAAAGGAAATTGCAGCCCAAATACATGCTTCACTGAGCTTCAAGTAACAGACACCATCTTCACGTCAACTGTTCAGAGGAGACTGCGTGAATCTGCGTCTTAAAGGTTCGAATTGCTGCAAAGAAACCACTACTAAAGCTACTAATTAAACATGCGCGACTTGCTTGGTCAGAGAATAAGCGGAACGACAGCCTAGAGTGAACAATCTCGCGACTGGTGTGCGTAATGCTGTACCTTCTCGTCTACATGCGCTTGTTACACACAAATAATAAGAAGCACTTTCGCTCTCATAAAACACCATAGTAGGCTCTTCTTGTATTGAAACTAAAAACTTGAAGAGAGAATATACATGTCCAGATATAAGAACGGATAGAATCGCATCGCTCATCGCTCATAGAATGAGTGTCCCATCTCTGAAAGCGCACTGCTGGAAGGTGTTGAAATGTGTGCTCGAGGGTGCTTGCT
>NC_036853.1:31167733-31209865 GCF_002910315.2 Salvelinus sp. IW2-2015 | reverse complement strand
AAATAAAATGTGAGCCTAGGGGTGCTTCTGCACGGTGGACAACTGCCGTATTTCTTTAATAGAGCTCAAGGCAACAATACTCCAGGACTATGGCTACCCACAGCATTCCTAAATGCAGCGATTACGGGCAAATCCCATCTTGTTTGGCGCCTTAGTCGGCACTATCAATTGTTTTTCCACGGGAAATGACCCAAACCACCTCCAGGCACTGGGTATGGACTAAATGGACATGAATGGAAACCATGAATGCCAGCCATTAACAATGAACACATCCTCCCTATAGCTCTCCCACCAGGCGCTTCATCTGTTTCCACAGTATGCCTTGCGATCTGCTCTTCATTGCTTATCACCCTGTGTACTGAAGATGTGTGTATTCTTGATCTCTTTTCAAACACTTCTGTGATTAATTCAATTGTCACACTTATTTCATAGTTGTTCTTCCTCCTCACACAAGGCACTTTTAAGCCATTATTGTCTACTAGCAAGGAGTTTGATGGAGTTCTGACTCGGCATGTGACCCCAAGTGTCAATGCACTCGAGACTTTGACTAAGATGTAGCAAGTGGAAACTTCTGCTGAAGGTGCGCATAGCTCTCTATCCTGTGACACCAACCCGAGATACTAGACCTGATGCATTCCCGTGAACCTGAAATATGTTCTGCTGGAAGACATAAGCAAACTTTATGTGCCACTAATTTTTCTCTTTATCTCCACTTATCTACTCTCTCAGCCATCTCAAGAACTAGAACACCTGTCATGTAGAAATGATTATCTGTGCTGGCAGAGGATGTCTGGAAGCAGTCTTTGGTAAAAGATAGCGAAGAGCTTAGGGATAGGAAGCGAGACCGGCCACAGGACCAGCATCAACTCAAACCCCAAATAGAGAGCCTAAATAAAATACCGATTCACACCTCCTCGTTAACTTCTCTCACATGTCTGTGTGTGTCACAAAACCCGAATACAACCCAACAACGTAATACCTATGTCACACCACACACACACACAACTACCAAGAACACACACAACACACAAACACACAAACAACACAACAAAAAAATAAATTGACATATCCATCTGACTATGAGACATATAAAACACCTAGCACAATAGCATGCGCATCCATGGTTCATCCAAAGCGACTTGTCCTCCTTAGAATAGTTTCTCAACCAACTTTATTGGCGTCCTCCACCTCGTGAGCAAAAATTCAACATATGCATTGGGACAAAGATTTAGGGAAAGGCACCACACCAAATGTACTAAATATAAGATCTACCCAGATAGACAGTGCAATAGCCAGACGCAAAAAACAAAACATGAAGAGATCGAGAAGGTGATCGCTGTGTTCGACGGCACAGACCTGGAGCCCAATCACAACTCCCCACACCACAAAAACGAAACAATCAAGGCCTAACCACCAAACCTCATGTCCCCTGCATCATTTAAGGTGTCCCAAAGAGCACAGTGCGACTCCATCATGGGATTAAATAGGAAGATTATGGAACTCACCAAGAGCTCCTCTCATTAGAAGCCTGATCGCGTCCTGGCAAAGTAGTGAACAAACGGGTGAGAAGAAACCTATGATTCAGGACTCGAGCATGATCAAGAACCCAATGGTCACTCTGAACAGAGCTACCATGTGTATACCTCATGTGAAGCATGGGGAACCTTCCCAGTAAAAAGGACACAACCAAATCTCTGCAAGCAACTCCACAATTCAACTGAATGTTTATTGGTATGCGTAGATCGTGCGCTAGAATGGAAGCCTTCTCGTGTCCAGGTAAAGGCACATGACCAGCCCGCATTGAGATCTTGCCACAAAGGCCCACCCAAAGGACTCTGGTCTACCGCCATGAGAATCAATATCTCTTTCTGCATTAAACCAAGGATTTGAACACTATTGCCACATCACTGACATGAATGCCTAAGTGTTAGTCAGGTCTATAAGAAGGCCTAGGCAATCATACCCGACGTGCTAATCAGTGCACTACACAGGCAAATACTGACAAAACAAGACAGGCCAAGCAGTCATGGTCATGATGGGAGAATTGGTATGTTTCGTGCAGGCGATGGGAAGAGAGATCTAGCCATGAACAGAGAGTCTGATGGGAAAGAGAACAGAAACACAAAAGAAGAGGCAAGATGGAGCATCATGATGAAACCTGATCCCCGTTGACTCAGTGCTTCAGGAGACGGGCTGCAGAGCTGGGGACAAAACACGGCTTCACATTTCCAACTAGGGGAAAAAACCCAATGGTCCCAAGCACTCAGCCAAGACAAATCGTAGATAGTGGACTTCGGGACAAGTCTTTTCAAATGTCCTTGAACGTAGGTCCCAGCCATGATGACGCGACAATGAACCCAATGAACATTGTCTGGAAGGGATGACCTCGAAGAGAGAGACACTCTTCACATATCCACAGACCGGCTGACAGAGTGGTTATACAAGGAGGATTCTGCAATGGTAAGAAAGACAATCGCAGGAAAGTAAGACTTCCCCATAATTACACACGGTGTTCACAGGTAGTGGCTGTAGTCATTCTATAGGGCAAGAAGACTTGAGGCTTTAATTGCTGCCAAAGCCTGCTTCAATAATGATGAGTAAAGGTAGCTGACTGCCCGAAAGGGAAGTAGGGGGAGATATGAAAATAATGATACTCGAAATTGTTTCTGTCTGGTATCATCAAATCAGTATCTCCTATCCTCCATTTCCCGTGCACGTATCTCAAATCTTTCCTCTCTGCCTGTCTCCATTCACACTCCTTCATGGTCATCGGGATCTCTACTCTCATCATTTCTACTCTCTTCTCCATCACACTCTTCTCATTCTGTATCTGAATTTTTCTGCCTTCTGTCATTCACGGAAAAATACTACTCTACATTTTCTTAATCAAATCTTCTTCTCTTCTCCATCAAACTCTCTTTCGTTCCTATCTAATTTTTCTCTCGTCCCACAGATACACACTCTTGCTCCTCTTCTCATGGTATTTCTTCATATATTTCCTATCTCCTCCTCTCACACTGCTCTCTCTTGACATCTCTATATCGTATGGATTATTGGTCTCTCTCCATAACACGTCTCGTCTTACTCTCATCACACTCTCTCTACTCCCCTCACTTGCATCTCGTCTCTCCTCCCATGTTCATTTGCTTATTACTTCATCACATACACTCTCTTACGTCTCTCCATCATGCACGTATATTCTCTCTCATTCATTATTTCTCTGCACATACATCACACACTACTCTCTCGTTTATTCAATTACCATTTAAGTAATATCTCTCTCATTCCCATCTATCGTGCATATCCTATCCTCGTCTCCTCCCCTGATTCTCCTCAACGATTCGATATCTACATTTGCAAAAAAGACCAATGAACGCTTAACACCTACCTCATTCGTATAATAATCGTCGGTTGTAACCCCAACCTTCCGCAATCCTATCTGCGTGCTCATTGCGCCAGATTCATAGATCTCCCTCTATATCCTACTATTCTAATTACGCCAAATTCTCTAGTCGCTGTCGATGTAACCAACTCTCTATCTCTGCAATATGCATCAATCTCTTCCATACCCAGTCTCTATCTCTCAGCATTCTTCCTCAGTTGCGCTCATCAAGTAAGATTGTCTATCATACATGGTACACGAGATTACACCGACCGGTTGTTCTATCGAACTGTCGTCCGGTCAATACTACGCCAACTCTTACACAATTCGGAAAGATGTATCTCGCACTTGATATCTGCTATTTTATACTCTCTCATTCCATTCTATCTCCTCTTCATTCTTTCTCTCTCATTCCCATTCTATCTCATTCTGATTCTCTCTCATTCCCGATTCTTATCTCTTTCATGTTCTTCTATTCTTTCGCGTAAATTCATTCTGTATTTGCTCTTCATCACGTGTCCCTTTCTATCATCAGATTCACAGTCATCCTACTCTCCCTCTACCGATTGGAATACTCATCATCGTCTAATCTACTCTCATTCCGCTCTCGGTTATTCATCTCATATCTGTGCTTGATCTCAATCTCTCTCGTTCCCACATCATCTGAGTTCACCGGCTCATCTGCTGTATATCTTTATCATACCTCTTCCGAATTACTCCCTTCTAATCTCAATCTCTGTCACTGAGTACTTCATCGTACAAGTGTCCCATGGTCCATCTCAACAAATTCGGTATCTATACTCCTCGGATTCATCATTCCTCTACTCAATTCTCCTCCCCGATCTCAGTATAACATGCTCAGTACTCTCTCGTCATCTCTACTACCTCCTCTATTTCCCAGGATTCTTTTATCTGCATATGCATATCTGGCTGGACTTTACGATTCCCCTTTACTATCTCTCTTACGATTCCCATTCCCTATCGTGCTCTATCCAAAATTCCGATCTACGTTCTTCGAATCTCTTCTCAATATCCATATCTATCTCCATTCATAATCTTCATCCTCATTTTCCGCGATGCTATTCATATCTATCTCTTACTCATGTTCCGCATCTTCTATCTGCGTGCTCATATCTCTCTTCAATTACCATTCTATCCTCTTCTTCCCATTCCATTCTAGTCTGCGCTCCGGGATTTCCCAATCCCATACTTCTACATTCTTATACTCTCTCATCCGCCATTCGTATTCATATCCTATCTTCTCTGCATCTTCCACAAATTCATTATTTCTCATTCTATCTCTCTCACTTCTATCTCTCTCATCCATGCTCTCTCACTTTCTTATTCTATCTACCGGTCATTCCCATCTGTATCTTCACTTTCTTATCGTCTCTTATCCCATGTCTATCATTCCCCATAGTGCGGTGATTCATATCTCGTCTCATTCCTATTCTCTCTCATTCGGATCTCTCTCATTTCCCATCTATTCTCTAATTCTGAGTGGTCTTCTCATTCGTTCTCGTATATACAATTCTATCTCTCTCAGGATTTCATGCGGATATCTCATTACTCTCTCTCTATTACTATCTATGCTCTATCTCTTCTCCTTCCATTGTATCTCATTCTATCTCTCTCATTCTCATTCTATATTGCATTCTCTCTCTTTTATTCACATCATCTCAGGATATCGTCTCTCCTCTCGATCCCATCTCATATCTTCAATTTCAGTATCTCTCTCATTCTATCATCTTCTCTCTTGCACCTTCTATTCTCTACTTGCATTCTATCTGTTCGTCATTCCAGCGATTGCTATCTCCACTCTTACTGCTCTTCATTCCCACTTCTATCTCTCTTCTTTCCCATTCACTATTCTCAGTTCGCTCCATATTTCGTTATCTCATCTCTGATCTCGGGCTCTCAGGTGTCCCATTCCTATTCTCCATAATCTATCCTCGTCTCATTCCACATTCCAATCTTCACGATACTCTATGGCGTCTCTATTCTGCCATATTGTCCATCTCTCTGGCCTCATCTCCTCCATCTCCCTTCTCCTCACTGATAAATACTCTCTTCAAGCATGAATTGCACGAAGTGGTCCTCGCCTCTGAATCCTCTTACAAGGGTTCTGTCCCCCTGAACTGAGAAACTCCCCCAATACCTAACACACACACACCACACCAACACACACACTACACACACACACACACACACACCACACCACACACCACACCACACGCACACACCACACAACATCACCACCACAAACCACACACACCGACCACAACACACACCACACCCACCAACACCACAACACAGCATCACACTGCACACAATATGTGTTGAGTCGACAGTCTACTGTGCCCAGCGGACTCGCCTGAATCCGGTGGCATTTGGCCCCCGTGCAGCCACGACTCTACATCCAGGAGACCTGAAACCTCATCCAGGAAGAGGAGGAGGAAGAAGCAGACAGCGAGAGAAGAGACAGGCAAATACCATGGTAGCTAAGGGACATTTGGACAGTCTCCATCCACGCTCTACCATCAAGGATGAGGACGCTCCCCTCACCTTCTACTCCACCTCTCCATCACCTTCCAGCCTTCAGCCCTATGCCCCCGTCTGCCATGCCGCCAAGTGCTTTCAACCATATTGTGTGAATGCTTGTTGTTCTGAGTATGTTACAATAGCAGTCGAATACAATGCATATTATTTTAATAAAGCTTCTTTCTCGTACATCGAGACCAGATGGGTCACCAAAAGTGCTGTAACAGCAGAGGAACCCAGCCCTAAACCAGCCAAGGACAGGCACCGCAATGCAGAATGTAGATCAGCCCCAACTAAGCCCGGACCAGGTGGCCAGGGAACCAATATCTCAACTAGGAAAGGGGCCGAGAAAACCTAGGAAGAAAACCTAGAGAGTTACCATTCACTCCTGCGACACAAGGACACAGTCTGCTTCATTGGCTTCGTGTGCCGGGCGTGTACGCATATATAACAGATGGGCGGAATAGTGCCAAGGCACTGGCTCGCTTCCAAAAATTATTCATAGATAACTAAATTGACCACAGCCTAGGGGTCAATTTAATAAATGACATCACAACTCGCCCTGATAGAGGATGCAACAGAGTCAGCAACCTCAGGCAGTAAAATGTACGTTGGCTGTTCATAGCCGATTCAACTTCAGATGTTTAGGACCAAGGCAGAAGATCACCCCCCACAAAAGGTAGCAACCGGTAGCACGCACCCGATAAACAAGGATCAGAGTCTCCATACCGGACGCAGGCCAGACACCAGTTGAAACTGCAGACAGCAGCACGACAAGGCTGGACCACAAACAAGGGGACAGCAAGGAACATACACGGCCCAAGGCTAGCTCCTAGCCATAGGTCATAGGGACCTTTAGAGTCCTAAACCGAGAGAAAAGAGAAGAAAAGAAAGAGGAGAGAGAGGAAATTAGAGGGGGCACTACTAAATGCCATTGGTTGTGCAACTTAACTTGGGGCAACATATAGAGCATCGTCAAACCGCACCTCGCGTCATCGTCTGCAGAACCGGAGTAAGAGGAAATTGTACTACAAAATAATATCAAACACAATGGTTTCCCAGTGTATGTTTCGAACGCCACTCCTCATATCTACCGTGCCAGCCATATTATGAAGCACCTCGTTCTCATATCTCCACTGGGGACTGACCGTACATACATAGTACCAAACTGAGCTGTCACGTGAAATGATGTCATGTGGGGCCTGTCTCAAAAAAACACCCATGACGAGAACTCAATCAGGAAAACCTCCTTGAACGGCGTCTGGATTTGAAACAACCTGGCTACCAATATTAGATCTGTCGTAAGTGTGAAATGACACATGTGCTGCGTGTGAGTGTGTGCCATATCTGGAACTGGTGTGCTCATATGGGCGACCAACACACCCATGTGAAATCGTGTCGCTCTCTCACAGTGGGCCGCCCCACGCCCTAGCAGCAGATCAACACTCATATTGCCCTCAGGGCAGCGCACACCACCACGATAGAAAACGAAAACACCAAACTAAGCCGAAACTAACAACCAACCCAAACCAAAAACTGTGGCCCGGCAATGGAAAGCTGGACAACAAAATGAGAGCTCACATTAACAGTTGTAGAAAACCAAGCAGACTGACCGACCTCCAAAAAAACCTGTAAAAGACCAATTCCACTCACGAGTAGACCCTTATTGTCTGATTCCATTTACTCCACACAAACCTGACAATCATTTCGACTAACCTAAGAACAAACGCTATACCCCTGATTCCCATCAGCAAAAAAACAACCTATAACTGTCCGGTCTCTCGGATATAAACTCAGCAAAAATAGAAACGTCCTCTCACTGTAACTGTTTTATTTTCAGCAAACTATAACATTGCTGTATGACAATATTATTTGTATGGAACAATAAACACCGAACATAACAACAACCTGAGAATAAATGCACTGCATCAATGATAATCACACAAGCAGAACTAACCAGAAATTGCCGAAATAATGCAATGTCCAGAACCTGAACCACGAAGGCAGGTCAAAATTATCGAAACAGAGTAACAGTCAGGTATCTGTGTGAGCCACACAGCCTGCGATTAAAGTATACTGCAGCTGAATTCCCCTCATGGACTGCACAGATTTGCTCAGTTCTTGCTGTGAAGATGTTACTCCCACTCTGTCCCAAACCAAGTGCACCTGCAAGTCACCGGACATTTCTGAGGTGTGGGATTGGCCTGCCCTAGCCCTCTATCCCTCCAATACAACAGGTCCCAGACAAGTGCTCATCGAGCATTGAGATCAGCTCCTTGCTGCCATTGGCAGAACACTGACATTCCTGTCTTGCAGGAAATCCACACACAGAAATGCAGCAAATATGGGCTGGTGGCACTGTTCATTGCGGCAGTGGTCAGTGGTATGATGATCAGGTCATGACACACCCAAGGAGAGAGAGCAACGGTGACACTGTCCGTGATTTATTTAGAGTTCAAGGCACACTTACCCAGCATGGCTACCACAGCATTCTGCAGCGATACGCCATCCCATCTGGTTTGCGCTTAGTGGGACTATCATTTGTTTTTCAACAGGACAATGACCCAACACACCTCCAGGCTGGGTATGGGACTAAATGGAATGAATGGAATGAATGCCAGCCATTACAATGAACACATCCTCCTATAGCTCCTCCCACCAGCCTCATCTGTTTTCACGTATCCTTGCGCTGCTCTTCATGCTTTGTGTATGTGTGTGTATCTCCTTGATGCTCTTCACGCTCTGTGATTTTATTGTCATCACTTATTCATAGCTCTTCTCTCTCACACAAGGCCACTTAAGCCTATTGTCACTACAAGGAGTTTGAGCGGTACTGATCTGTGTGTGAGTGTCATGCCTGAGACTGCAGTAGAGTGAATTGTGAAGGTGMTGTTCTATCTGTGATACTGACCTGTGCAATGTGAACTGTATGTCTGCTGGAAGACTGCAAACTTTTATGTGGCTATTTCTCTTTCTTTCTTTCTCTCTCTCGCTCTCGCTGCCTGTATGTGTGTATCTGTGTCTGCAGAGGGATGTCTGAGAGTCTTGGTAAAGATAGGAAGAGTAGGGAAGGAGGAGACGGCCAGGACCAGATCAATCAACCAATAGAGAGATATAAATACCAGTCCCTCCTCTTTCTCTCTGTCTGTGTGTGTCACTATACCTGTCACACACACACACACACACACACACACACACACAAATAATGACATTCCTCTGCTATGAGACTTGAAACTGAGCATAGGTGCATCATGTTTCCATTGATCATCCTTGAGATGTTTCTACAACTTTATTGGCGTCCACCTGTGGCAAATTCAATTGATTGGACATGATTTGGAAAGGCACACACCTGTCTATATAAGTTMCCACAGTTGACAGTGCATGTCAGAGCAAAAACCAAACCATGAGGTCGAAGGATTGTGTTGAGGCACAGACCTGGGGAAGGGTACCAAAAAATGTCTGCATCATTTAAGGTCCCAAAGAGCACAGTGGACTCCATCATGCTTAAATGGAAGAAGTTTGGAACCACCAAGACTCTTCCTAGAGCTGTCCTCCTGGCCAAAGTGTGAACAATCGGGGGAGAAGAACCTTGGTCAGGGAGGTGATCAAGAACCCAGTGGTCACTCTGACAGAGCTCCAGTGTTCCTCTGTGAAGATGGGAGAACCTTCCAGAAGGACAACCATCTCTGCAGCACTCCACCAATCAGGTATTTATGGTAGAGTGGTCAGATGGAAGCCTCTCTTCAGTAAAAGGCACATGACAGCCCGCTTGGAGTTTGCCAAAAGKCACCCAAAGGACTTTTAGACCATGAGAAACAAGTCTCTGGTCTGATTAAACCAAGATTGAACACTTTGGCCTGAATGCCAAGAGTCAGGTCTAGAAGAAACCTGGCACCATCCCTACGGTGAAGCGCGGTGGCAGCCTCATGCTGTGGGGATGTTTTTCAGTGCAGGGACTGGGAGACTAGCCAGGATCGAGGGAAAGATGAACAGAACACAGTACAGATRGAGCCTTGATGAAAACCTGCTCAGTGCTCAGGACCTCAGACTGGGAYAACGGTTCACCTTCCAACAGGACAATGACCCAAAGCACTCAGCCAAGACAATGTAGTAGTGGCTTCGGGACAAGTCTTTCAATGTCCTTGAGTGGCCCAGCCAGATACGGACATGAACCCAATCGAACATCTCTGGAGAGACCTGAAAGAGAGAGACACTCCTCCATCCACCCTGACAGAGTTTGAGAGGATCTGCAGAAAAGAATGGGATAAACTCCCCAAATACAAGTGTGCCAAGCTTGTAGCATCATAGCCAAGAAGACTTGAGGCTTTAATTGCTGCCAAAGGTGCTTCAATAAAGTACTGAGTAAAGTATATACTATAATACTTATGTAAATCTTTCTCATCATCACACTCTCTCTCATTCTATCTCAATCTTTCTCTCTCTCCATCACACTCTCTCTCATTCTATCTCAATCTTTCTCTCTCTCCATCACACTCTCTCTCATTCTATCTAATTTTTTCTCTCTCCATCACACTCTCTCTCATTCTATCAAATTTCTTCTCTCTCCATCACACTCTCTCATTCTATCTAATTTTTTCTCTCTCCATCACACTCTCTCTCATTCTATCTCATTATTTCTCTCTCCATCACACTCTCTCTCTCTGCTCATCCACCACTCTCTCCTCTCTCTCTCATCTCTCTCTCTCCATTTCATTCTTATCTCTCATCACACTCTCTCTCTCCTCTCCATCTCATCTTCTTTCTCTCGTCCATCTCTTATTTCTCTCCTACATCAACTCTCTCTCATTCATCTCATTCTATCTCTCCATTCCCATTCTATCCTCATCTCTACTCTCTCTCATTCCCATTCTCTCATTCTATTCTCTCATCCTATCTCATTTCTATCTCCTCTCAATTCCCAATCTATTCATCTCTTCTATTCCTCATTCCATTCTATCTCATTCTATCTCCTCTCATTTCCACATCTCTATTCGCTCTCCATTCTCCATTCTATCTCTCATTCTATCTTATCTCCATCCTCATCATATCTCCTCGCCTATCTATCCTTTCTATCTCATTCTATCTCTCTCCTTCCATCTCTATCTCATCCTCTATCTCTGCATTCCACTTCATATCTCATTCTATCTCTCTCCCTTCTATCTCTCTCCATTCCCATTCTATCCTCTCATTCTATCTCTCTCATTCCATTCTATCTCATTCTATCTCTCTCCATTCCCATTCTATTCTCTATCATTCTTATTCTCTCTCATTCCCCATTGCTATCTCTCTCCATTCCATTCCTGATCCCTCCATCTCTCTATCTCTCTCGATTCCCATATCTGTTATCTATTCTGGTATTCTACTTCTCATTCGCCATTCTAACCTCTCATTTCTATACTCTTCATTCATTTATTTCTTATTCTCTCCATTCCCATTCTACTCTCATTCCCTCTATCTCTCTCAATTCGTATTCTCTTTCATTTCCCAATTTCCTAATCTCATTTCTATCTCTCTCACTTCCCAATTCTATCTCATTCTGATCCTCTCTCATCTCTATCTCTCTCCTTCCCATTCGTATCTCTCTCATTCTATCTTCATCTCCTATTCCCATTCCTATCTCATTTCTATCTCTCATCCATTCCCATTCTATCCTCTCTCATTCCAATTCTATTCTCTCTCATTCCCAGTTCTATCTCATCTTCGATTCTCTCTCATTCCCCATTCTAACTATCTTCATCTCCTATCTCTCTGCATCCATTCCTACTTTCTCACTTCCGTATCTCTCTCATCCCACTCTCTCAATCTCTCTCATATCTCCTCTCAATTCCCATTCATACTCTCTCTCATTCCCATTCTATCTCGCTATGCCATCTCCCACTTCTATCCATTTCTTATCTCTCTCATCCATTCATACTCATTCTATCGTCGCTCATTCCATTCGTATCTCTATTATCTATCTCTTCTTCCATTCTATCTCACTCCTCCATTCCCATCATCTATTCTATCTCTCTCATTTCTATCATTCTCATTCCCTTCTATCTCCTCAATTCTATCTCTCTATTCCCATTCTACTCTTCTATCTCTCCATTCCCATTTCTAATCTCTCTCATTCCCCATTCTCTCATCTCATTGCATCTAGTCTTCTTCGTATTCCCCACAATTCTTATTATTCTATCTCCTCTCATTCCCATATTCTATCTATTCTATCTCTCTCATTCTCTTCTATTCTCATTCTCATCTCTCTCATTCATCTCCATTACTATCTCTCTACATTCCCATTTCTATCTCGATTCTATTCTTCTCATTCTTCCATTCTATCTCATTCTCTCTCTCTCCATTCTATCTCAAATTTCATCTCCTCATTTCCCTTCTATTCTCATTCTTCTCTCTCATCTATCTCTCTGCACTTCCGCATCTCTATCTCTCTCATTTCTATCTCTCTCAATTGCCCATTCTCATCTCATTCTATCTCTCTCGATTCCCATTCTATCTCTCTCATTCCCATGTCCATCGTCTCTCATTCATTCTATCTCATTTCGATCGTCTCTCATTTCCATTCTATTCTAGTTCTATCTCTCTGTCATCCCTTCTATCTCACTCTTATCTCCTCATTCTCATTCTCTCTCATCTTCTCTCTCTCTCTCTCTCTCACTATTCTCTCTCAGCTGTTGAACAAGTCGGTCATGCGATTGATCCTTCTATAAGGGTTCTAGTCTCCCTAGCACTGAGACAAATTCCCCGCTACCACCACACACACACCACACACCACACACACACACACACACACCACACCACAACAACACCCACACACACACACACACACACACACACACCACCACACCACCACACACAACACACAGCACACACCACACACACACTCACCCACACCCACCACACTACACACCAATATCGTGTTTGATCGACACCTGGTCTACTGTTGCCCAACGGCTCGCCTGAATCCGGTGGCTTTGGCCCCGTGCAGCCGACTCTCATCCAGGACTGATCCTCATCCAGAGAGAGGGAGGGAGGAAGAAAGCAGAGCAGGAGAGGAAGAGGACAGGAATACCATGAGGAGGGATTTGACAGTCTCCATCCGCTTTCACAGGAAAATGAATGCTCCCTCACCTCTCCCACCCTCCTTCCTTTACTTCCAGCCTCAGCCTTGCCCCCGTCATGCCATGCCAGCCAAGTGTTTCAACCTATTGTGTGAATGTGTGTCTGAGTATGTTACAATAGCAGTCAATCAATCAAATGTATTTATAAAGCTCTTCTTACATCAGCCAATGTCACAAAGTGCTGYACAGAAACCCAGCCTAAAACCCCAAACAGCAAGCAATGCAGATGTAGAAGCACGGTGGCCAGGAAAAACTCCTTAGAAAGGCCGGAACCTAGGAAGAAACCTAGAGAGTAACCAAACTCTGACCAAGCCAGTCCTCTTCTGGCTGTGCCGGGTGGAGATTATAACAGTGCATGGCCAAGATGTTCAAATATTCATAGATGACCAGCAGGGTCAGATAATAATAATCACAGTGGCTGTAGAGGGTGCAACAGGTCAGCACCTCAGGAGTAAATGTCAGTTGGCTTTTCATAGCCGATCATTCAGAGTTAGAGACAGCAGGTGCGGTAGCAAGGTAGCACGCCCGATAAACAGGTCAGAGTTCCATAGGCGCAGGCAGAACAGTTGAAACTGGAGCAGCAGCACGACCAGGTGGACCGGGGACAGCAAGGAATCATCAGGCCAGGTAGTCCTGAGCCATGGTCCTAGGGCTTAGGTCCTCCGAGAGAAAGAGAGAAAGAAAGAGAGAGAGAGAGAATTAGAGGGAGCATACTTAAATGCATTGGTGGCAACTTAATTGGGGAAGATGAGCTCGTGGTAATGTCTGGAACGGAGTAAGTGGAATGGTATCAAATATATCAAACACATGGTTTCCACAGTGTATGTTTGATGCCATTCCATAATCTCCGTGCCAGCCMTTATTATGAGCCATCCTCCTCTCAATATCCTCCACTGGGCTGCGTATATAGTCTGAGCGTGTGTGTGTCTGTGGGGGTGTTATGAATAGATCAATCAGGAAACAATTGAACGGGTCTGGATGAAAAAACAACCTGGTCCAAATATAGATCTGTGTGTGTGTGCACATGTGTGCATGTGTGAGTGTGTGCATATGTGTGCATGTGTGAGTGTGTGCATATGTGGATGGTGTGTCTATGTGTGTGTGTGTGTGTTCCAGTGGGCCGCCCTAGCAGAGATCCACCACTCTATGCCCTCAGGGCAGGCGGTGTGGGGTGGAGTGGAACAAACTGAGGCTACATTACAGTGAACCAAGCCCTGACGTAAACCTGTAAAGACCATTCATAACGGAGCTTATTGGTTGATTCCAATTTAACTTTGACCATCATTTGTTACTGAAACGCTTCCTGATTTATACTGTCGGTCTCTGGATATAAACTCAGCAAAAAAAGAAACGTCCTCTCACTGTCAACTGTGTTTATTTTCAGCAAACTTAACATGTGTAAATATTTGTATGAACATAACAAGATTCAACAACTGAGACATAAACTGATCAAGTTCCACAGCAACTAACAGAAATTGAATAATGTGTCCCTGAACAAAGGGGGGGTCAAAATCAAAAGTAACAGTCAGTATCTGGTGTGGCCACCAGCTGCATTAAGTACTGCAGTGCATCTCCTCCTCATGGACTGCACCAGATTGCCAGTTCTTGCTGTGAAATGTTACCCACTCTTCCACCAAGGCACCTGCAAGTTCCCGGACATTTCTGGGTGGGGAATGGCCCTAGCCCTCACCCTCCAATCCAACAGGTCCAGACGTGCTCAATGAGATTTGAGATCTTCACTGGCCATGGCAGAACACTGACAGTCCTGTCTTGCAGGAAATGCCACACACAGAATGAGCAATATGGCTGGTGGCACTGTCATGCTGGAGGGCATGTCATGATGATCAGTCATGAACACCCAAGGAGAAGAGAGAAATAAGAAAAAATAGAAAGAGGGAGAGGAAGGTCAGGGAGAGACCGAATCAGACACAGAGATGGAGAGAGAGAAAGATTTTGTGAAAGTAGGAGTTGGAGGGGTAGAGTACAGAGGCTCATCATCTAGCCTGCTCACCCTGTTTCGGTGGTTTTGGTAAAGCCTCTCATGGATCCAGTTCACACTAAATCTTCCGGTGTCTGTGTGCTTAGCTGGGCTAAAGCTCCTACAGCAGGGTTAGACCCAATACACAGCCCTGTAGAAGCTCCATGGAAGACATCTGAGACAGAGGTAGGTAGGTGCCAGGGAAGGCTAGTTGGGTGGAAGAAAGAAGACGCCATACACTGCCATAGGGGATAGTGTCCATCTCTACCCTGACACATGACAACTTTGAAACATGCATGCATGTATGCAAATACAGATGCATGCAAACACACATCCCCATCCTCATAACCAGATAATCTGGTGCAAGGGGCTTACAAACCCACACCCTAGACCACCTTACACACACACACCCACTCCTCTCTCTCTCTCTCTCTCTCTTCTCTCTCTCTCTTCTCTCTCTTTCTCTCTCACTCTCTCTCTCTTCTCTCTCTCTCTCCTCTCTCCTCTCTCTCTCTCTCTCTCTCTCTCTCCTCTCTCTCCTCTCTCTCCTCTCTCTCTCTTCTCTCTCTCTCTTCTTCACTCTCTCTTTTACAGGCATATCCATAGATATAATTTAATGTGGTGAGACGTTTTGCTCTGCTCTGCATTCTTCGGTTGGCCATACTGTGTGGAGAATGGGCCTGACTAAGCTGTGAATTTACATGGCTAAGCAAAGTGGTTAACTCTGGAAGGCAGGGGGAGGCAGAGGGAAGACAGGGCCGCCCAGCCACCTAATAGGATTCTGCTCTTAATGAAAAATATGAAAGAGAAGGAGGGATGGAGGGAGGGAAGGAGCGAAGGAGATACAGATAGGTATGGTGGTAGAGTAGGGGTGAAATGTGGAGAGAGGGTGGCTCGGGTGTTTCACTGAGACTGAGACATACTGGCGTACCGGACACTCCCGCAGCCCCTGCAACGCAGGGGGCCCACTAGCTGTGGGGGCCCATGCTCCTGTCATTGATGTCTTTTTAAATGTAATAAATCATTTTGACAGGACCCCTCCAAAAAGTCATTCATAAACCTTTTCAATTTCCAAATGTACAAGGACGCTAAGTGTTTGTTTCTTGGGCTTCAGGATTGTGACCGAAAAAGTGCCTCAGGCCTTAAGAAATAAAAACAATTACTGATTGAAAGTAAAGGGGATGTTGGTGAACAAATGCCGTGGTCAAGACTACGACAGTGCCAGTGCAATGATTGGAACTTACTCAGGTGTTCAACAGTGCATATCAGACCGAGAGCCTAATGCTTCCTAGGTAGTTCTTTATGAGTTTTAGTTTAGAAAACCATCTCTCCTCAGCAGCGACAGTTTTATTGCCATGGCAACATCAGGGAAACTGGGCATAAGGGACCGGTGCTTCAACAGCAGTTCTGCAACACCTTTAATTGAGCATCTCATTCTCCTTAATTGTCGGCCTCAACGCGTTACGGAAAGAGATTAACTGTATAGGAAGCTCTGACTGGGGACAGATCGTCTGGATACTGGACAGCCAGTAAATTGGCAGATGCAAACAGATTATCATCTTTAGAGGACAACAGTTCTTGAGGGCTTGAACAAAAAAAGCGGTTTGCGATTTCGTTCATTCTGGTGAACTGGCGTTTGAGTTGTGTGGTTGCAATATCAACCATCCCTTGTCACTCGTATATCTTGGCGTGCGTCATTCAAGACTAACTTTAAATTGTGTGCTGCTCAATGGACATATAATACACAAAGACTGTCTGGGTTGGCAATACTTGGTATAAAAAACATTCGGGCCCGCAACCTGGACCTACAGGTCATGGTGAAAACATTTGCACACAATAATGCAAGGCGACGCAGTCGGATACTGTAACTACTATAAACCTCTACATAGAAAAAAAAGAGAGCACAGACACAGAGAGACAGTTTTCTAAGAGAAAGAAAAAGAGACACAGACACAGAGAGACAGTTTTCTAAGAGAAAGAAAAAGAGACACAGACACAGGAGAGACCGTTTCTAGAGAAAGAAAAGAGACACAGAACAGAGAGACAGTTTTCTAAGAGAAGAAAAAGAGACAGCACAGAGAGACAGTTTTCTAAGAGAAAGAAAAAGAGACAGACACAGAGAGACAGTTTTCTAAGAGAAAGAAAAAGAAGACACAGACACAGAGAGACAGTTTTCTAAGAGAAAGAAAAAGAGACACAGACACAGAGAGACAGTTTTCTAAGAGAAAGAAAAAGAGACACAGACACAGAGAGACGAGCAGTAAGGAGGACTTTGGAGTGTCTCAAATTGGATTTAATTKAATTTGATTTAATTAAATTTACCTTGAATATTGCAGCCCATTTGTGTAGGCTATTAGCCCGACAAAACCTGCTGAGTTCAACAATAARTAGTGGCTGAATTTATCCTCAAGCCGACTACTTGAAGGCCATTTGAAGTGTAATTTTTCTAAAACGTTAATAAAGCAGATGAATAGCAGCTAAATACAKTATAYAACTATATATATAGTAGGCTACAATGCATAATGAAACAATCCCTAAGCTATTGTTTTGAGGGTGGACTGACTGTGTTACTTGGCATTAATAGACTGGTTKTGTGTACAACTTTCTATCCAAGCTGGGAGAGAGCATGAGGACGGCTCATATCATGTAGGTTCAGGTGGGCTATACAGGACAGTTGTATATTTAAAACAATCTATTGTTAGCTGATTAGTATGCTGTTGCATTGAAAATACATTTTACATTAATAATTGTATTAATCATTTTAAATTTTCGCCTAAAATGACATACCCAAATCTAACTGTCTGTAGCTCAGGCCCCGAAGCAAGGATATGCATATTCTTTGAAAGGAAACACCTTGAAGTTTATGGAAATGTGAAGGGAATGTAGGAGAATATAACACAATACATCTGGTAAAAGATAATACAAAGAAAAAACCAACCGTTCTTTTGTATCTTTTTTGTACCATCATCTTTGAAATGTAAGAGAAAGGCCATAATGTATTATTCCAGCCCAGGTGCAATTTATATTGTGGCCACTAGATGGCAGCAGTGTATGTGCACAGTTTTAGACTGATCCAATGAATCATTGCATTTCTGTTCAGAATTTTGCATCAAGACTGTCCAAATGTGCCTCATTTGTTTATTAATAACGTTCCATATTCAAAATTGTGCACTCTCCTCAACAATAGCATGGTATTCTTTCACTGTAATAGCTACTGTGAATTGGACAGTGCAGTTAGATTAACAAGAATTTAAGCTTTCTGCCAATATCAGATATGTCTATGTCCTGGGAAATGTTCTTGTTACTTACARCCTCATGCTAATCGCATTAGCCTACGTTAGCTCAACCGTCCCGTGGAAGGRACACCAATCCAGAAGAAGTTTTTAAAGTAATTACATTATTGCCGCCAACCAGCAGTTGAAATGGCTGCATTGCAACATTGTGTATACACTGAAAACCCCCAAGACAGTTTTTACTGAAATACTTCAAGTAACTTAAATTAAATAAAAAGTAATTATTGCCTAAAATGTTTATGTGGTACTGACTCAAAACTAAATGAGAAGTTACATCAACACTATTTAAAAATAAGGTTATAATAATAACCAGGTAGATTTTGGGGAATTGTTTTTAATATCTGTGTTTTACGTGTACATTGAGTAATTKATAGATTAATCTTATGTTACACAAAGACAAATAACATGTAAACGAATCCAATAATTTAATTAGATTTTTTGCACCTATTACTAAAATGGTTGTTCCAGTTTAAATGGCTTAAGTAGACTCCTCACACTGTTGTTATGAATGCATGTTGCGGATGAATAAACATGTTCGATATCCTAACTCTGGTTAAGAATTACACATCACTTTATTAGGGTAAAGCTAGACCTCCAAATAAGCCCTTATGTGATATGTAATGAATTGTCATGAAGAGTATATTATAATGATAACATTCACTTAGGATCTCACATGGTGAAGGCCACAGAATTGAAGTTGAATGAATTCAACAAACATTACTCCGTCAATAACAAATAGAGTCATGGGTAGTCACTCTACAATTCAATAGAAAAGGCAAGACTCACTGGAAAATTATATTGGAGGTGTGGCTTAGTGGAGGCGGTACAATTTTCTTTCAAGCTGATACAACTCAAATCTGGACCCCCTAGAGCAGTGTTTCCCAAACTCATTCCTGGGGATCCAAAATGGTTCATGTTTGGTTTTTGCCCTAGCACTGCACATCTGATTCAAATAATCAAAGTTTGATGATGAGTTCATTATTTGAATCGGCTGTAGTGCTAGGGCAATAACCAAAACGTGCACCCCTTGGGGTCCCTAGGACCGAGTTTGGAAAACGCTGCTCTACAATGACTACAAAATCACTCTGTACTCAGATATATTAAGTGCAACAGATTTTCACAAAAGTTTTGAGTAATGACAGTACTGTCACGCCCTGATCTGTTTCACCTGTTCCTGTGATTGTCTCCACCCCCTCCAGGTGTCGCTTATTTTCCCCAGTGTATTTATYCCTGTGTTTCCTGTCTCTCTGTGCCAGTTCGTCTTGTATGTTTAAGTCAAGTCAACCAGCGTGTTTTTCCCATACTCCTTTTGCTATTCTCCTTTTTCTAGTCCTCCCGGTTTTGACCCTTGCCTGTTTTCTGGACTTTGTACCCGCCTGCCTGACCATTCTGCCTGCCTTGACCACGAGCCWGTCTCCCACTCTGTACCTCCTAGACTCCGATCTGTTTTTGACATTTTTGCCTGTCCACGACCATTCTCTTGCCTACCCCTTTGGATTAATAAACATTTTAAGACTCCAACCATCTGCTTCCTGTGTCTGCATCTGGGTTTACAGTGCAGCTTTGTGAAATGTTAGGCTTAACATGAGAACATGACAACCAAATGGGCCTCCCAATAAACAGTTATCCTTTAGCTAAAGCAAAGCTATAGACTACATGCCCTGACACCACAGAAAAGCCTATCACTGATTCGATAGGCAGCTGCACATGTCACAATTTCAGCACCATGGATAGCAATCAGTAGACTATACTTTGTGAGTGGCTGTCTGGCTGATGCATTCGATTTAGATTATTTGAGGGGGGGAACGGGCAAACTCAGACCTTGCGCGAGGGTCTAGAGAAACTGCTTTACGCCAGTGGTGAGACATACAGTAGAGTAGAGTACAGTAGAGGAAGTCATCTATCCTTGCTGGCCAGGTTTATAGCTTTCCCTTAGGGCTGCATGGCCAAATCCAACATCTTCCAGACCAGAAATAATTTCTAATCAATAATGTGATTTACCATGCGATTAAAAAGTGTGTTTAATTCAAACTCAAATGAGGCCCTCGCCGTAATAACAATTTCATGTTTTTTTTCTTCCACTTTTTGAGTCATTCAAAATGAGAGAGATACGTTTTCTTTATTGTTTATTTTTGTGTGTAACTGTAACCATGGCTGTGGAATACATCCATCCAATTTGCTGTCCACAAAACAACTTTTGCTTTACCCTTCAACGTTATTTGCTATGGCTGGGCAGCAATTGATCCTTCGCTAAGCCCCGCCCCCAGAATTTTGGGCAACCAACCGCAGCATTCCCCCTATGATCACTTGGCTACACAGCTGATGCCCCCCTGGACTGTTTCAATAACACGGTACCTCATTTTGTTTACCTGTTTTCCACAGCCTCAAACTCAGGTCCTTTAAGTACCTAACTGACCCGCTCTGTCCATTCATCGCCATTTACCCATTGTTGTCTTAGCTCTCCTGATCAACACCTGTGATTGCTTTATGCCTCTCTCTAATGTCAATWTACCTTGTCTACTGCTTTCTTGGCTAGTTCTTATTGTTTTATTTCACTGTAGAGCCCTCAATCCCACTCAACATGCCTTAGATAGCTCTTTAGTCCCACCCCACACACATGCGGAGACCTCACCTGGCTTAACTGGTGCCTCCAGAGACGAAACCTCTCTCATCGTCACTCAACGCTTAGGTTTACCTCCACTGTACTCACATCCTACCATACCATTGTCTGTACATTATGCCCTAAATATATTCTGCCACGCCCAGAAATCTCTTCCTTTTATTCTCTGATCCCAACGCACTAGACAACCAGTTCTTATAGCCTTTAGCCTTACCGTTATCCTACTCCTCCTCTATTCCTCTGGTGATGTAGAGGTTAACCCAGGCCCTGTAGCCCTCAATTCCACTCCTATTCCCCAGGTGCTATCATTTTGTTGACTTCTGTAACCGTAAAAGCCCTGGTTACATGCATGTTAACATCAGAAGCCTCCTCCCTAAGTTTGTTTTATTCACTGCTTTAGCACACTCCGCTAACCCTGATGTCCTAGCCGTGGCTGAATCCTGGCTTAAGAAGCCCACCAAAATTCTGAGATTTCCATCCCCAACTACAACATTTCCCGCCAAGATAAAACTGCCAAAGGGGATGGAGTTGCAATCTACTGCAGAGATAGTCTGCAGAGTTCTGTCATGCTATCCAGGTCTGTGCCCAAACAGTTCGAGCTTCTACTTWAAAAAAAACACCTTTCCAGAAATAAGTCTCTCACTGTTGCCGCTTGTTATAGACCCCACCTCAGCCCCCAGCTGTGTCCTGGACACCATATGTGAATKAATTGCCCCCCATTTATCTTCAGAGTCCGTACTGTTAGGTGACCTAAACTGGGATATGCTTAACACCCCGGCCGTCCTACATTCTAAACTAGATGCCCTCAATCTCACACAAATTATCAAGGAACCTACCAGGCACAACCCTAAATTCGTAAACATGGGCACCCTCATAGATATCATCCTGACCAACCTGCCCTCTAAATACACCTCTGCTGTCTTCAACCAGGATCTCAGCGATCACTGCCTCATTGCCTGCGTCCGTAATGGGACCGCGGTCAATTGACCACCCCTCATCACTGTCAAACGCTCCCTAAAACACTTCAGCGAGCAGGCCTTTCTAATCGACCTGGCTCGGGTGTTCTGGAAGGATATTGACCTCATTCCTTTAGCAGAGGATGCCTGGTTATTGTTTAAAAAGTGCTTTCCTCACGATCTTAAATAAGCATGCTCCATTCAAAAAATGTAGAACTAAGAACAGAGATAACCCTTGGTTCACTCCAGACTTGACTGCCCTTGATCAGCACAAAAACATCCTGTGGCGTTCTGCATTAGCTTCGAATAGCCCCCGCAATATGCAACTTTTCAGGGAAGTTAGGAACCAATATGCACAGACAGTTAGGAAAGCAAAGGCTAGGTTATTCAAATGGAAATTTGCATCCTGTAGTACAAAATCCAAAATGTAAAGTCCATAAAGTCCAAAATCCTGTAAAGTCCATGGAGAATAATTACAGCTCCTCCCAGCTGATCACCGTACTGAGGATAGGAAACACTGTCACCACCGATAAATCTACGATAATCKAGAATTTCAATAAGCATTTTTCTACAGATGGCCATGCTTTCCACCTGGCTACCCCTACACCGGTAAAGAGCTCTGCACACCCCACAGCAAATGGCCCAAGCCTCCCCCACTTCTCCTTCACCCAAATCCAGATAGTTGATGTTCTGAAAGAGCTGCAAAATCTGGACCCCTACAAATCAGGTGAGCTAGACAATCTGGACCCTCTCTTTCTAAAATTTTCTGCCGCAATTGTTGCAACCCCTATTACTARCCTGTTCAACCTCTCTTTCATATAATCTGAGATCCCTTAGGATTGGAAAGCTGTCGTGGTCATCCCCCTCTTCAAAGGGGGAGACACTCTAGACCCAAACTGTTACAGACCTATATCTATCCTTCCCTGCCTTTCTGAAGTCTTCAAAAGCCAAGTTAACAAACAGATCACAGACCATTTCCAATCCCACCGTACCTTCACCGCTATGCAATCTGGTTTCCGAGCTGGTCACAGGTGCACCTCAGCCACGCACAAGGTCCTAAACGATATCATAACCGCCATCGATAAAAAACAATACTGTGCAGCCGTCTTCATTGACCTGGCCATGGCTTTCGACTCTGTCAATCACCACACTCTTATCGGCAGACTCAACAGCCTTGGTTTCTCACATGACTGCCTCGCCTGGTTCACCAACTACTTCTCAGATAGAGTTCAGTGGGTCAAATTGGAGGGCCTGGTGTCCGGACCTCTGGCAGTCTCTATGGGGGTGCCACAGGGTTCAATTCTCAGGCCGAGTCTTTTCTCTGATCCACCTCTACGCAGATGACACCATTCTGTATACTTCTGTACCTTCTTTGGACACTGTGTTAACAAAACACCAGATGAGCTTCAATGCCATACAACACTCCTTCCGTGGCCTCCAACTGTTCTTAAATGCTTGTAAAACTAAATGCATGCTCTTCAAACGATCACTGCCCGCACCCGCCATCCCGTCTAGCATCTCTACTCTGGACGGTTCTGACTTAGAATATGTGGACAACTACAAATACTGTACCTAGGTGTCTGGTTAGACTGTAAACTCTTCTTCCAAATTAAATCTAGAACCTATTTCGCAACAAAGCATCCTTCACTCCTGTTGCCAAACATACCCTCGTAAAACTGACTATCCTACCGATCCTTGACTTCGACGATGTCATTAACAAAATAGCCTCCAACACTCTACTCAGCAAATTGGATGTAGTCTATCACAGTGCCATCCGTTTTGTCACCAAAGCCCCATATACTACCCACCACTACGACCTGTATGCACTCGTTGGCTGGCCGTCGCTTCATATTCGTCGCCAGACCCACTGGCTCCAGGTCATCTATAGGTCTTTGCTAGGTAAAGCCCCGCCTTATCTCAGCTCACTGGTCACCATAGCAGCACCCACCCGTAGCACGCGCTCCATTAGGTATATTGCACTGGTCATCTCAAAGCCAACTCCTCATTTGGCCGTCTTTTCTTCCAGTTCTCCGCTGCCAATGACTGGAACGAATTGCAAAAATCACTGAAGCTGGAGTCTTATATCTCCCTCACTAACTTTAAGCACCAGCTGTCAGAGCAGCTTACCGATCATTGCACCTGTACAAAGCCAATCTGTAATTAGCCCACCCAACTACCTCATTCCCATATTGTTATTTATTTTTTTGCTCCTTTGCACCCCAGATACTGGGGCAAAAGTACTTGCACATTCATCTTCTGCACATCTATCACTCCAGTGTTAATGCTAAATTGTAATTATTTTGCCACTATGGCCTATTTATTGCCTTACCTCCCTAATCTTACTACATTTGCACACACTGTATATAGATTTTTATATTGTGTTATTGAATGTACATTTGTTTATCCCGTATCGAACTCTGTGTTATTTGTGTCGCACTGATTTGCTTTATCTTGGCCAAGTCGCAGTTGCAAATGAGAACTTGTTCTCAACTGTCCTACCTGGTTAAATAAAGCAATAAAAAAATGAAATAAAAAATGTAAAAATTCTGTTGGATAGCAACTGTCACGAACCGGGCTCAAGTCCGACCAGCCTCAGACAAGCTCACTTTTCAAACACATGGAAGCCAATGAGGGCAATGGCAAAAACAGAGCGTTTTCATTGATCAGTGGACAAGGGATACTTGAGACTCTGATTTCTGAAACGCAGAGCCTGTTGGACTATATTTCAAATCCAAAATTATACTTTTGTTGCATTGTTTGCTAGCTTGTTAGCTAGCTCTCATTGACCACCAATGTTGCTGACGCCAGCTAGCTATCTAGGTAATATAACTTATTTTCTCCAAATGTATGTCAGCTAGCTAAGTTACATCTATATTATGAATATAAATCTCATCTGCTGACGACATCACAAAACGATTTTGATAGCACTAGTTAGCTCCAAAAGCGGTTAGTAGCTTTGACTGCATGCTGACAGTAAATWCAAAGCCATCCAGTGGCTAACCACACTATGAACATAATTTTACCAGGTTCCCGTGAATTGTAGTCTACCACAACATACCCGAGAGTCTCCTGATCAGTATTTAATTTCATGTTTTAGAAACACAGTTTGAGATCATTGCGAGGGGATTTTGCTTGTGGTTTGTATGGGTAATTGGGCTTTACAGGAAATTGTTGTCTGAGCTTGCAAAAGTAACCAAGGGGGCCGGGTTTAGAGAAGGGTGAATTACCTACTACTGCAAGGCACCAAAGACTTTCTCTGTGTTGGTGTTTAGTAAGTTTAGGGGTGAGAGTGCTGATGGGAGGAAATTATCCTGGAGTCTAAGACTATCTGACATGTTGTTCTTCTCTGTTTGTTCTTCTCTGACTTCCACCCTGTGAGTGTCCAGCAGCACTCGGCCTCAGACTGTGTGAGATGTAAACTCTGTGTTGTGTTAGTTGCTGAGTGTCCAGAGCACTCGGTCCCAGACTGTGTGAGATGTAAACTCTGTGTTGTGTTAGTTGCTGAGTGTCCAGAGCACTCAGTCCCAGACTGTGTGAGATGTAAACTCGGTTGATAGTTACTGAGTGTCCAGCAGCACACGGCCTCAGGCTGTTTGAGATGTACACTCTGTGTTAGTTGCTGAATGTCCAGTAGAGCCCCCTTTCCGCAGGCTGTGTGAAATGTAGAAAAGCCTCTCAACACTAAGCCTGCAGGAGGAAAGGACAATAGGGGGAAAGGAAAATGGGGATGATCTTATTTGTTTTTTTGTTGATTTCTCTGTTTGCCCTGGAGTGAGTAGGCAGAAGTCTCTGGATTAGGAGGGTGTGGTAAAGTAGGGGGGTAGGGACGGGTGAGTTGGGGTGTTTAGTAAGTTTAGGGGTGAGAGTGCTGATGGGAGGAAATTATCCTGGAGTCTGCACATATCTGACATGTTGCACATTCTCACCACCAATTGAAGACATTGAACACACCAAACATACACAGCGCCTACGCACACGCAAACACACACAACACACACACACACACACACACACTACACACACACACACACACACAACACAGCACACGCACACACACACACACACACACACACACACACACACACACACACACACACACACACACACACACACACACACATATTCTCTCCTCTAAGGTCTCGCTTGCTGTTTTCGGCAGGTGCTGAGGCAGACTTCCTCATGAGCGAATACCCCCTTCTCCTCCCCTCCTCTCTCCCTTCTCCCGTTGTCCCCCCTCGCCCCTCTCACCCTCCGAACCCGGCAGTGTACTCTGCTGGCTGCCGTGGAGACGCCAATCGATGCTCCGTGCCCTGCTGAGCGTGTCCGCATGGGCCCCGAGCGGAGGGCCTGTCCACAGGGGATTCTCGGAAATCTGATTTATGACGCCTGGAGTGTTGCTGACCACTAACTTTAGCTTTCCTTCTCTCTCTCTCTCTCTCTCTCTCATTTTCTCATTCTTTCTCCTTATTTTCTCTCTCCCTCTCCCTTTTGTTTATCTATACGGATATTTCTCGCTACGCTGACAAAAATGTTCAGTTCTTGAATGGTTATTCTTCAGCTCTTAAGGTTCCTTGGAGAACTCTATCCCAATAAAGAACCTTTGAGTTAACTGTGGGGTTCTTGATGTGGCTTCTATGGTTCTTCAGAATTCTAAAAGGTTCTTGAAATGTATACATTGTCCCTTTCATAGCACACAGCAAATTGGCCAGTGTTAACTAGTGTTGCTTTTTCAGTGTAACATTTCTAGTGTTGAAGGGTTGAATTAGCACTTCAAATAGTTACATTAACACTCAGTGGTGTAAAACAATGCCAGTGTTGGTGTTAATAACCAGAGTTGAACCAAAACCACAGCCATCAATATCATATTTCCCAGCATGCTCTATTGCAGGTTGACTTTTAGAATTGTTTGTTTCAATATCTATGTTTTTGCATGTATATTTATTGATTAATTAATCTTATGCTACTCAAGTATGAATAACATACATTTTTCTAAACTTTTCCAATCTGTTACTTATTGCACCCATTACTGAAATGGTTATTCCAGTTTAGATGTGTAGAGAAATCTCATATCTTAATCTTCCCAACCCTGGCAGTCATTCTGAGTGCAGTTTGCTGCTAAATAAAAATTCTAACTATTGGATTTTCCCACTCTGGCTGGATTTCAATAGGAATTACACATCACTTTGGAAGCGAGCACAATATGACTTGCAGGCCTTATGTGACCTGTAAACTATGAGTTTCAGGCCACTGTATTAGGGTAAAAAAAATAGGTGCTCAAAAGAAGGCCTTGAATGATGAATGATGAATGATGCATTGTCTTAAAGAATTGAGTCTTCACATATTCACTTAGCATTTCACTTGTGAAATGAAGGCCACAAGACTGAAAATGAATGAATACATCAACGCTGTCTCTGTAACTAGAAAACACAGTCATGAGCAGTACTGGTAACTCTAAAATTAAATCAAAAAGCACCCTGGGAAATATGCAAATAAGACTTAAAACCCAACAGCAGGGCCATTAAATTCTGGTCCTCAAGGGCTGAAGCATTTCTGTTTTGGGATTTTTTTCTTTAAAAAAACATCCCATTTATCGTTCTTCAGAGACCCAAAATTGGTTCCCCTATAGCATCGCTCTCAAGAATCTTATTTGGTTGTTTTTAAAAGTGTACCCCCCCCTTTCTATTTGCATTAGTTTGCCTCTCTCTACACACCTACGTACCTCCGCACATGTTATACTGTATTATAATAATGAAGAAAGAACAAAAATAAGTTTGAAATATTCGAAGGAAGAGGGAGAAACCGATGAGTGAAAAATAGAGAGAGGAATGAGCACAGTTACTCTTGGTAGATGAGGATGGAAGGAGGCTAGAAGAGAGGAGGGAGCAGGATAGAGGGTGAGGATGGGTTTGTTAAGAAGGATGGAGGGAGATAAAGAGGGAGAGAAAGGAAATATGATTTATTTTACATAGGGATCTGCTTGTGAAAGGGGGGATGTAGGGAGGGATTTCTCCAGATTTTCATCGCTGCTTTGTTTCTCAGTCTCTTTCATCTGCTGTTGTCTCTGCCCTGGCTGTCTCCACCATCCCACACACACACACACACACGCACGCACGCACACACACATCAACACACACACACACACATCAACACACACACACACACACACACACACACACACACACACACACACACACACACACACACACACACACACACACACACACACACACTATCCTGCCATCTCCATTGGTTACCTCTCAGTCTCGTTCATCTGCCTTCAGCCTCAGACAGGTTTAAACATGATTAATTCCTTGATTGGCTAGTTGGTAACCTTTTACCTCCATTGGGTAAAAAAACACACACCAAAAAAATGTGTGGTTCTGATGTGCTGTAGCACACAATACAGAAGTGAATACACTTTTCAGAATGATAGTATATGTAAAGTGAGTGGGGGAAGAGTGTAAAATATCTGAGTGTATTATTCCCTGAATTAATCYATTGGGTGTAAGGGTGTAATAAACCACAGTTATCCTCGGGGGTAAAGGAGCACATGAGAACACTGGGTTTAACTTCATTGAAATGGTTCATGAGGAATCTCCTGCTTTAAGCCGTCCCAGTGGTTCTTCAGCAGTGAACAGACAGAGAGTGTGTGTGCATGAGGTCCAAGGGAAGGGATCAGTTTTGCTACCTCACTTTCCGACCTAGTGTGTGCATGAGGACGAGGAATTTATGACGATGATGATGAGGACGGTGATGATAAATACGACAATCACAACAGTGTGTGTACGACAATCATAGCACTGTTTTGTGGTGATATTATGTTTGATACCGGAGCCCGAGGCATGCATCGAAATCACTAAGCAGCTAACTTCGAAGCAGTGTGCCGACGCATGTGACACTTTATCAGAAGTATGTCATCGATGACGTCAGAAGCTTTGTTTGATCACATGCTTTTTCAAACCACGTATTGCCAAATGCAAGATCCCACTGTTTTCGCCATGGTTACGGTGCTCTCATCGATTCCAAGCTGCTGTCAAACACCGACCGCCACTGGACACCGTACATACAAATATGGTTAGGATTTTGGACAGAAAGTTTTATCTGACTGGTAACTTAGCAGGTAGCATAGGGAACTATGGAACATTTAGGGACGTGGAGATATGAGGTCAAATCCCATTGAAGACACACTATTTAGAAAATTGTTTTATGTGAAACTACACTTCCTGCACTGTTGTTCTTATAAGTATTTGTATTTATTATAGTATACGCTTCTGTCTTAAGCATGCTAAATAATAGCAAACTCGAAGTCAAAAAAGGGAAGTATGATGTAAGATACAAACCTGGTATTTCACCTGTTTACAGGCTACTAAGGCCAGTGACTTATCTCTGCGCGTCTGAGTTTTGATAGAAACAGTGGAGAAATGTTTTTCTTCTATCTGATAATCACACACTGCTATTTATTGCTGACCAGCAGATGTCACTAATGTGCATCGTGAACAGATATTGAAGCGCAGAGTAATTTTTCGGCACAATTTGGTGAAAGCGCAAAAGCCTCCAGAAACTCATGGTTTCCCATCACTACATTTTAGCAGATATGTACCAGTGTCTGGGGAGAATGTCTGAGTGCAGTGTCTGAGCTGTCGGGAGTCTCTTTAGTGTCCTGCTGTGCTGTGTGTGGTGGGACTGGAAGATCTACACTGATCTCGAATATACTCTCCTCTTCAGTTCTTCAGTCGTATAACACACTAAATTAGAGTGTTATTTACATACTGATAGGGCAGAATATTAAGCTGCATGTGCTATGTAGGTGCCTGTGTGTGCGTGCGTGTTTGCGTGTGTGTGTGTGTCTAAGCAGTAAACCTCCCCTAACAGCAAGAGCTGTGTGTTAATGTTGTGATTAAACATGCCCATGCATGTGATTGGTTGTTTTATCTGCTCTAACAGAGATAATTTGGTGGTTTAGAGATCAATCATAGGGGGCGGGGACAGATGGGCCGTGTTTCAATTAGCTATAATAGCTATACATACTGAACAAAAATATAAACGCAACATGCAATGATGTCAAAGATTTTACTGAGTTACAGCTCATTTAAGGAAATCAGTCAATTGAAATAAATTAATTAGGCCCTAATCTATGGATTTCACATGACTGGGAATAATCAGAAAACCAGTCAGTATCTGGTGTGACCACCATTTGCCTCATGCGGCGCGACACATCTCCTTCRCTTAGAGATGATTAGTCTGTTGATTGTGGCCTGTTAAATGTTGTCCCACTCCTCTTCAATGGCTGTAGGAAGTTGCTGGATATTGGAGGGAACGTTAATACGCTGTCGTACATATCAATTTAGAGCATCCCAAACATGCTCAATTGGTGACGTGTCTGGTGAGCAGGCCAGAAGAACTGGGACATTTTCAGCATCCAGGACTTGTGTACAGAGCCTTGCGACATGGGGCCGTGCATTATTATGCTGAAACATGAGGTGATGGCGGCAGATGAATGGCAAATTGCTCTCCCACATGACACCATACGCGCTGTCTGCCATCTGCCCGGTACAGTTGAAACTGGTATTCATCTGTGAAGAGCACACTTCTCCAGCATGACAGTGGCTATTGAAGGTGAGCATTTGCCAACTGAAGTCATTTACGATGCAGAACTGCAGTCAGGTCAAGACCCTGGTGAGGACAACGAGCATGCAGATGAGCCGGTTTCTGAGATGGTTTCTGATGGTATCTGACAGTTTGTGCAGAAAGTCTTCAGTTATGCAAACCCATAGTTTCATCAGCTGTTCGGGTGGCTGGTCTCAGATGATCCCGCAGGTGAATAAGCCAGATGTCCCTCAAAACTTGAGACTGTGGCATTGTTGTGTGACAAAAATGCACATTTAGAGTGGCCTTTTATTGTCTCCAGCACAAGGCTCACCTGTGTAATGATCATGCTTCTTAGTATGCGGACAAGGCAAAGGACAAGTRCTCGCTAACAGGGATGTAAGCCAATTTCAGCACAAAATTTGAGAGAAATAAGCTTTTTGGGCGTATGGAACATTTCTGTGATYTTTTTTTCAGCTCATGAAACATGGGACCAAAACTTTACATGTTGCGTTTATATATTTTTTCAGTTTACAATTTGTTGACCCATATTTAACCAATTTATTTTGGCACTAAACTACATCTATACAGTATATACAGTACATCCATAATTTTGTTTTAAACTGGTACTGGGCTACCTTCCGATGAGTCTTGTGAGGCTTGTGGGCTTCTTAGAGCAAAACGTGTTCATGAGAGACTCACCTTTCCATAGAGGGGTCATATTAGTGTGTAGCCCAAACTGTTCAGCAGAAGTTGGCAGATCAGCAGTATCCACTTCAGACGAGTCCTTTAATAGTCAAACTGTTCAAACTGTTTCGCTTAAACAGACTGATTTTTATGGGGATTTTTTGTATTATGCTAATTAGATTTCCGCGGGGGCGTGGACATTGACTCTAGGGGGGTTAAATGGGGGCTGAACATCCTGATTTAACCTCGGTTTCAATTCTCCTCAATAAGAAATGCCACAAATAGTGAGATTTGTGTCTTGGAGGTCCCTTACGGTAAAAACACATGAATTTCACATGATCACATGTGATCTTATTTGAAATTAATGTGATAACATGTGGCAACATGAGTGAAATTTGCTCAAAAACATGCTCTCGTGTAAAATAAATGTGACAACATGAGAAGGCAACATTTCAACAGACGATACCATGAAACAAAACAACTTTTGAGCACATGTGAAATAGAATATTTTCGTTTTTAATGAGTAATTGACATTAATTCAATCAATCAAGGTCCCCTGCATGTTCCAGGGAAGTCCCCAAGAATGTTTAAGACATTGTGTCATGTCCCCCTGGATTACTTAACCTGATTCCTACGTTGTGCCACCAGTCCTGATTGAAATTATTAGCGAGATTCGGCTATCTCTATTGCCAAGAATACATTTTACACTTTGCTAATGTATATATACAGTATGTCACAAATGACACTGACTCCTACTAGAGACTGCCGTTATTTATATATTACGTAATCAGCATGTGTACATTGATTATCTGCTATTTATGAGTGCCTTTAATCATAAACAATGCAAGTGAATTCAGTATAGTAGATATTGGTAGAGGTATGCGAAGAACAGACAAACATAAGCTATGGACATTTTAAACAAAACTCAAACTCTACCCATTTTAAGCTTTATCTACAGCATTTTCTCCACCACATTGCCCCCCAGTCTCACCTCCTGGATCTCTCTTTCTGATGTTGCCAACAGTCTCTCTGAGTGTCGCCTCTGTCCTCTCTGTGTCTGAGAGAGCAGATCCAGCGCGATGGAGTGTTGGCCCTCACGTCTGCAGCTCAGCTCCGTCCTCTACTCCCCATGGGCCATCCGAACCGCATCCAGCATCCCCCTGGTTTCCTTTCTCATGGAAGACAACCATTATTTAATCAGTAAAAACTATGGAAAGGACTCGCATAGCACTGGAGGAATGTAGTATGGCTAAACCACTGGGAGAACAGCCATTAGTTCAATCCAGTAGATACTAAATAATCTCATTGGATATCTACACTAGATACATCCCTTTGAGGTAAACATTAGGGTGTGATATATACTGCCGCTGTTAGGAGTGTTACGTTTCCTTTGCAAGATTATATTTATATTCTGGCCATACTGAGATGTAGGACTGAACTCTCATCTCAGCTCGTCTTTCTCATGCAGGCGCTTCATCTCGGCATGCAAAGCTTGCACACAACACGTGCATATGAACCCATTGAAAAATAACATGTTAGTACTGTTTCGTGCATTTCGTGAAGGTCCATGGTATCTAATCACAATATATGTTTTTGTGGGTGTAGTCATGGTTGTCCTTGTCTGATAGAAGCATTGGACGTTTTTCAGTGATGATCCTACGGGCCAATTCTTTGGTATATATACAAGCAGACACATTATTTCCAGTCTCTGAAAGACTAGAACTTGTGTTGGGGGGTGCTTCGTGCTCTGGCCCCCGTCCCTCCCCCAAGGCAGGCTTTTCTGAAAAGGAGGCGGACACTAACAACAATCCATTGGGCTAAACTGAAAGAACTGATCAGACGCAACGGCTTCAAGTGATTCCTCTCATCAACACGAATTTAACGAAGCATCTATTAGCTAAATTGTTGCATGTTGCGTCTATATTTTTGTTCAGTGTATGTAAGTTGAAAACACTGTATATTAAAAGCACTGTGTGTATCATAATGACAATTTGTTTGTTTTCATGTGACATCTCTTTCACATCTCGTTTTCACATGTGAAATGTCATACATTATGTGAAGTGTTTCAAAACACATGTTTCCACATGATGTTATATGAAATTTCACATGTAAAATCATGTGATTTTACACATGTGAAATCATGTGATTTTTCCATTAGGGGCGTGCTTTGATGTGGTTGTGTCTCTTGCGCTCGAACGTGATAAGCATTTGTACTTTCACTCTGCCGAAACATACGCAGTTACAGTCACTCACTTTTCTAGATAACTTGAAACAGTCTAACCAGTTTTTGTGTCTGGAAGTAGCCTAAACTATCTAGAAAGCTAGCCAACTTCTTTCACCAATTAGCTTCAGCCTGCCGGTGTGCGACCATGGCAAAGTTGGTTCGACCGAAACGCCTATCTGTCACGACTTCCGCCGAAGGTGGTCCCTCTCCTTGTTCCGGCGGCGTTCGGCGGTCGACGTCACCGGCTTTCTAGTCGCCACCGATCCATGTTTCATTTTCGTTTGGTGTTGTCTTCATTATACACACCTGATTTCTAGTCCATTAATTATGTTCCTTATTTACCCTCTGGCTTCCCTCTCTGGTTTGTGCGTTATTGTTTGTCATGTGGGTTCGTGTTCTTGTGCTTTGGATTTTTTGTGTTTTCCGTGTTGGAATATTATTCATCATTTTTGAGTAAACTGTCATACAATACTCATCTCTGTGTCCTGCGCCTGACTCCACCTTTCTCCATTCACCAACACCCTCACACTATCTATGGAGCTAGTTAGGGACCGTCAATAAATTACACAACGTAAATGAGACAATATTTTCATAATGCACATCTGAATTTCTAAAATGTATAGTTAGTTTAATGTTTTKAAGTCATTGAAATTTGGAGCTATTGACATTTTTTAGTATTGTACATTGTGTAATTTACTGACGGTCTCTAACTAGCCCCATATGCCTTCATTCCGTGACATTCCATTTTTTCCTAATTATCTTTAAATCTCAGTTTTGGACGAGATTGACTTTATGACCAAAATTATCCCATTACTACTGTAGACAATTTTGACACTAGAATAGACGTTTCTAACTAATATCGATGCCACATAGGTCGTTTTCTACCAGAGAAGATTAATATTGCCTTCAGTTGCTCTTTAAGATCTGCTTATTTCGCCTTCTGATTTTCTGCTGGTTTGCAGTTTTCATCAAAATGATGTTATTATCATTAAACAAGCATCACCAGTGTAGTCTCATATATGTATTTAGCAATCAACCTTTAACTACCATAAGGTAGGCTTACAGATGAATATAATTGGTTATTGAATTAATGTTTAATAAAACAACACACGCCGGGACTCATCCTATTTTCAGATTTTACACAGACCAGTGAAGACAGCCAATGTGATACAACAAATATAACATGAACAGTACAGTAGCATACTGTTTGTTTTCCTAGGCCACAGGTGAGGTTGAGTGGTTGTGACATAACTTTACCCACAAGGCCCTGCGTGAGGACGTGGCTGTTAGCGGTATTTCCCTGGCGAGTGCACGGGCCTGAGCTTTACACACAGTTACACCAAAGAGAAGACAGGACTGCCCACAAAATGAGATGGAAACCGAGCTGCACTTTCTAACCTCCTGTCAAATGTATGACCATATAAGAGACACATCCTCCCGTATCTGTTAGACAAAATACCGAAGTGTGCAATCCCAGCAGAAAAATGTGTGACCTGATGCCACAAGAAAAGGTCAACCAGTGGGCCAGAAACACCAACTTACACTCTTAGAAAAAAAGGTTCCAAAAGGGCTATTTGCGGAGGAATATGGTTCTACCAAGAACCATTTTGATCTGTAGAACCCTTTTTGGAAGACAAGGGTTCTTTGTAAGGCAAAGGGTTCTACCTACAACGGTTAACACTAGAACTGCTAAAGCAGTCAATTTAACAGCTCATTTTTTTATTTTATTACTCAGACATTTTTTAAGTCATGCCCCCCCTCCGTTCTTGATTTTCCTAAATAAGTCTATATAATACACTGTCGGTGATAGAATCTTAATATCACAAACAGAATTGCCGTTATAACCAGTTTTAGGAGGGCATGTCATTTTTTGGAATGGTTTTCTCCTCCTTCTCCAAACATTAGGGTCTGTTCCGCTCCTTCTTCCGACAGTTCAAAGTGCAGTGCCCAGCTAATACTCAACCCCAACAATTGCCTCGAAACTGAATCTGAACTATACCGAAACTAATTTCACACATATAACAACAGATTAAATAAATGAAGTAAAGTATGATGTGTGAGTTGCTGAGCGACGGGAAGCAAACGATGCATAATTATGTAATCACCAACTGTGAACGAAGAACAGGGCAGGCCATTCTATTGTATTGATCTATTCTAATAATAATCTGAAATGGTGTGTATCCTATATCAGTCCACTGAATATAAGCAGTCTTATATTCTACTCTGGCCTACTTGGACTAGACAGTGAGAGCTTGTGTAATTGTACCTGCTGAACGGCTAGGAAAATTTCCACATCGGGCGGGAAGGTGAGTGTTTCTCAAGTGTTGGAGAATGTGGTGATGAGGCTTGTGGAACCTTAAGTTGGCAAGGGGAGGAATGTCACCATGGCCACTTTCTTAACGTCACTGTCATTGGTGAACAATTTGCTTACAAAGAAAACAAGTCTGGCCGGCACCATGAGCAATGTGAGACAGGAGCTCCCTCCCTCTGTGCAAAATAAGGCACCTGCACAGCTATTTTCAGGTCACTCCAGATATGTTCGATCAGGTTCAAGTCCGGGCTCTGGCTGGGCCACTCAAGGACTTTCAGAGACTTGTCACGAAGCCACTCCTGCATTGTCTTGGCTATGTGCTTAGGGCCATTGTTCTGTTGGAAGGTGAACCTTCGCCCCAGTCTGAGATCCTGAGCGCTCTGGAGCAGGTTTTCATCAAGGATCTCTCTGTACTTTGCTTCGTTCATCTTTGCCTCGATCCTAACTAGTCTCCCAGTCCCTGCCTCTGAAAAACATCTCCACAGCATGATGCTGCCACTGCATTTCTTGACCGTAGGGATGGTGCCAGGTTTCCTCCAGACGTGACGCTTGGCATTCAGGTCAAAGAGTTCAATCTTGGTTTCATCAGACCAGAGATTCTTGTTTCTCATGGTCTGAGAGTCTTTAGGTGCCTTTTGGAAAACTCCAAGCGGGCTGTCATGTGCCTTTTACAGAGGAGTGGCTTCCATCTGGCTTTACATCAGCTTATGTCACAAAGTGCTATACAGAAACCCAGCCTAAAACACCAAACAGCAAGCAATGCAGATGTAGAAGCACTGTGGGAACTTATAAAGACAGGTGTGTGCCTTTCCAAATCATGTCCAAGCAATTGAATTTACCACAGGTAAACTCCAATCAAGTTGTCAAAACATCTCAAGGATAATAAATGGAAACAGGATGCACCTGACCTCAATTTGCCCTCAAAGAAAGGCCTTATGATATACAGTATGTAATGTATTGTCATAARTAATTWAATTTTAAAGGCTAATAAGGCTGGTGGAACCGTTCATAGAGGGTTCTAGGAAGAACCCTTCATATAAGGTTCTAGGTAGAACCATATACAGGAGGTCMTTTGAAAAACCCCAGGTTCTAGATAGGACCCTCTGCAAAGGGTTCTACCCAGCACTARAAAGGGTTCCCCTATTGGAACAAACCGGAGAACACTGTATGGTTCTACTTAGCACCTTTATTTCTAAGAGTGTAAATGTAACCKATAGTTATCTACCTATTTATCCCCCGGTCATTCGTACATTCTACTATTTGCACAACACTGTACATAGCTTATGTAAAAATTGTAATGTTATACTAAATGTTTTAACCATTATTACTATAATACTTTAAACATTCTTATTCTCTTGAAACTTTTTGTGTGTGTAATGTTTACTATTAATAATGTGTGATTGTTTTTGTCTCTGGTTTGTTAAATTCGCTTTGTGGGTTTTTGTCATTAGTTCATTGTTTATTTCACTTGCTTTGGCAATGTAAACATGTTTCCCATGCCAATTAAGCCCCTTTGAATTGAAAGAGAGAGAGAGAGAGAGAGCGAGAGAGAGAGAGAGAGAGAGAGAGAGAGAGAGAGAGAGAGAGAGAGAGAGAGAGAGAGAGAGAGAGAGAGAGAGAGGGGCTGTATCAAGGGGCATATGATGGGTTAACACAGGAAGAAAGGCCTGTGATCTCTGGGGTCGTGTATGTGTGTTCCCCTCTGGGGGAAGAACTCAATATGGAACACACATGCTCAAACACACTCAGACTACTAAATGACTAAACGACTAAACACAATTAAACACCTTATACTTTGACACGTGTGTAGTCCTTTTTAAGAATCACATTTCTTTTTTTGTATCGATACACAGTTCAGCCCGAATGAATATTTTTACTCTCTCTATCACCCTACCCTTTCTCTATTTTTTAACGTCACTCCCTCCCTCTCCCTCCCCTCTCTCTTTACCTCTCCCCCTCTTCTCTCAAACACCTCTTTCACCCCCCTTCCCCTCCTCCTCCTCTCCTGGGTCGCAGCGCGTGTCGCGGGTGATAATCTGTGTCACGGCGGTTGATTGGGGATTAGGACTAGCGGTTTATTCACACCGGGGAGAATGATGCAGCGCTTAGCAACCGGCTAGCGCTTACAAAGCTGTGTGTGTGTGCTAAGGCAGCCAAGGAGACTCCCGCGGCATACAGCCGCCCAGTGCTGAATTAGCAACATGTCTGAATGAGATAAAAGAGGCAGCTTAGCCCACCGCACTCCAMCATCTAATCCCTATACAGCTGTGAAATTAGCCGGGGCTGCCGTAGCGGCAGGCAGCAGACCCGGCCACCGCAACTCTACGCTGACCCACACACACAGATCTACACACACACATTCGTAGGCACACACACACTCACTCACACACACATCCTGTTTTACTCTACGGCCTCTTTAAACACTCAGGACTGGGAGTCTTTCAGGACACACAGTGGTCTACTTACACATACACTCCAGTATCCACACATACAGACATACAGTACACGTATACACACACGCGTAAATCGAAACAACATTTGCCAATTGATCATTCTAATCCAGCTCACCCACATGTGTTGATTCTTGTTCATGGTCTTTATTAAATACCCATCATTATGCTGTTCATAACATCTGTATGTACACCTCCCAATTATTATGACAGATCAAATACAGCCGGAACAACATGGGCAAACTGAACTGTCAAAACAGCTGCCAAAGCTGGGAGTACTGGGAGGCCATTCAGGTGTGTCTTGTGGAAGCATCACTTCCTCTGAATGAACATTTCCTGTCAAGATGAGGTCACCTAGCCCTGCATATTACTTACTGAGGTATGATGAAATACAGCTGCAATTGACTTTTACTGTCTCTAACTCCAAACCCAACCTCTCTCTCTCTCTCTCTCTCTCTCTCAATTTCAATTCAATTCAAAGGGCTTTATTGGCATGGGAAACTTTTGTTTACATTGCCAAAGCAAGTGAAATAGATAAATAAACAAAAGTGAAATAAACAATCATAATGAACAGTAAACATTACACTCACAAAGGTTTCAGAGGAATAGAGACATTTAAAATGGCATATGCTGGCTATGTACAGCATTATAACGATGTGTAAGTAGTTAAAGTACAAAAGGAAAATAAATAAAAATAAATATGGGTTGTATTTACAATGGTGTTTGTTCTTTTCTTGTAGCGACAGGTTACACATCTTGCTGCTGTGATGGCATACTGTGGTATTTCACCTAATAGATATGGGAGTTTATCGAAATTGAAATTGTTTTTGAATTCTTTGTGGGTCGGCGTAATCTGAGGGAAATATGTGTCCCTAATATGGTCATACATTTGGCWGGAGGTTAGGAAGTGCAGCTCAGTTTCCACCTCATTTTGTGGGCAGTGTGCACATAGCCTGTCTTCTTTTGAGAGCCAGGTCTGCCTACGGCTGCCTCTCTCAATAGCAAGGCTGATGAAATACACAGTAACTACACCCTGGAAGTCAAATGTCAAAATGAAAGTAAAAACACTGACCAGACAAACATAAGAAAGGAATGGGAGAAATACCACAATATTATGATATCAATTACATTCATTCTAGCTTCCCCCCCCCTGTCCTTATCTCTCTCTATCCCTCTCTCCTTCATTACTTCTCCATATGTAGATAGCCACACATTAWTATTATTTCCCCTGGTAATGTTTCTGACACTGGGCTAGCCAAGTGAAGACAGCTATACAGGTAGTCGTATTGGCTGTCATAGCCAAWTCCTTCTGGACCTATATAACCATTAACCAAATGGATCCACACTTTGTCTGTTTTTCTCTATGGAACCAACATGAGGATACTCTGTAGCATAATTACACTACATAATTAAATAAAAAATAGTAAAGATTGGGCGAACTCAGTAACATACCTATTACAAATGATACCTGGTATAATCACGTTATTATTGAAATGTATGACGGTTTAAAAAAAACGTTTTGTAATACTGCCACAGTGATTGACCAAACCAGAGAGAGATATGTTCAGGTTGCGGCAAATGTTTCTCAATCTACACAAAATCTGTACATTACACAAATATTTGTGCTGATGATAATACAATGTTTGTCTGATGTTGCAAGAACATCCCAGAATCATTTTGTATTTTCTTAAGGTTCCCAGAATGTTTCATTAGGTTGTGGGAAGCAGTCTGGTGGGAACATTGTGGACATCACAAAGATATGTGCAAAACACTAAACTGTCCAGTTGGACAGATGATTATGCAGTGTTTCTTTAGTGTCTAAAACATTCACCTGATGTTGCAAGAACATACCCAAAATACATTTTATGTTCTAAAACTGTCCAGTTGTGCTGACATTTAGATCATGTTTGTTCAGGGTGCACAAAACATTCCTTTAATGTTTCAAGAATGTTGACAGAACAGCCTTTCTGAGTGATTAAAGACTTACTCACATTGGTTTATGGAGACCGAGTTCACAAAGTAATCTAGAACAGCTGATGCTCTCATGCATAGTTCAGGGTTGCTTGCCTCGAAGCGAATATGAAAGGCATTTAGCGTGTCTGGTAGGGCCTAGACAGCATGATGCTGCCCACCACCATGCTTCACTGTGTGGATGGTGTCTCGGATGATAAAGTGTTGGGTTGCTGCGCCAGACTCATGTGTTTTCTTTATTGTCAAACAAAACATATTTTTGTCTCATCTGACCAGAGTACTTTCCTCCATATGTTGGGAGTCTCCCACATGCCTTTTGGCGAACATCAAACGTGTTTGCTTATTTTTTTCTTTAAGCAATGGCTTTTTCTGGCCACTCTTCCGTAAAGCCCAGCTCTGTGAGTGTATGGCTTAAAGTGGTCCTATGGACAGATACTCCAATCTCCTCAGGGTTATCTTTGGTCTCTTTGTTGTCCCTCTGATTAATGCCTCCTTGCGTTGGTCTGTGAGTTATGGTGGACGGCCCTCTCTTGGCAGGTTTGTTTTGGTGCCATATTCTTTCCATTTGTTTAAACAGATTTAAAGGTGCTCCTGGGATGTTCAAAGTTCGGATATTTAGTTATAACCCAACCCTGATCTGTACCACACCTTTGTCCCTGACCTGTTTGGGGAGCTCCTTGGTCTTCAGGTGCTGCTTGCTTGGTGGTGCCCCTTGCTTAGTGTTGGTGCCCCTTTGCTTAGTGGTGTTGCAGACTTTGGGGACTTTCAGAACAAGTGTATATATACTGAGATCATGTGACACTTACATTGCACACAGTGGACTTTATTTAACTAATTATGTGACTTCTGACGGTAATCTGGTTGCACCAGATCTATTTAGGGGCTTCATAGCAAAGTGGGTGAATACATATGCACGCACCACTTTTCGTTTTTTGATTTTTTTGATTTTTTTACACTATTGTGTATGTCCATTACATGACATCCAAATAAAAATCTATTTAAATTTCAGTTGTAATGCAACAAAATAGGAAAAACGCCAAGGGGGATGAATTATTTTGCAAGGCACTGTATATAAAGATCCATAAAGATAGAAAGATAGAGAGACAGAGGTAAAAGAAAAAGAAAGAGAGCTAAAGACAGAGATAGAAAGATGGGGAAACAGAGGCAAAAATGTAGAGCAAGACAGAGGTAATAGAGGTTATGTGTTCAGAGAGAGCGAGAGAGTTGCAGGCAGGTCAGGTTGTTTATGATGATTTGTCACTTCCGTCTCTTTGGGGACAACCAGGAAGATGGAGTGCTGAGGAGTGGCTGGGAGATGGGTGGTGTGTGTGGTGTGTGTGTGTGTGTGTGTGTGTGTGTGTGTGTGTGTTGTGTGTGTGTGTGTGTGTGTGTGTGTGTGTGTGTGTGTGTGTGTGTGTGTGTGTTGTGTGTGTGTGTGCACACGCTTGCGTGTATCGACACTACAGCATAGCCATAGAATGGCCGGGTCCATCATCACATGCTATTACTCACTCCCTGCATCACAATTAGTGAAAATGGAACATTACAGGGAAATTATAATCCATATGATTATTAACAGACCTCCGTAAACCAATCACAGGAAAAGTGCTTATTCCTCTGTCTCTATGGATAACGAGAGAAGAAGTTGACGAGTCGGGCAGAGGGGAGGGAAGGGGGGGGGTGAAGAGACACTGTCGTCTGCGATCTGTCTTAAAGGAGGGGAGACGGAGGAAGACATGGAGAAGGGGGGAGGGGTGGGGATAAACAGGGAGGTTCAGAGGGTGGGGAGAGGGATAGATAGATGGATAGATGGAATAGATGGATAGATAGATAGATAGATAGATAGATAGATAGATAGATTAGATAGATAGATAGATAGATAGATGATAGATAGTAGATAGATAGATAGATAGATAGATAGATACGATAGATAAATAGATAGATAGATGATAGATAGATAGAAAGAGGGGTCTTTTTATCTTTCATTCATAACGAGAATATTTCCTTTATTTCATGGC
>NC_036853.1:31118178-31167708 GCF_002910315.2 Salvelinus sp. IW2-2015 | reverse complement strand
GGATTTCCTGACCAAGTCTGGACAATTACACCGTATCATCACAGCTAGCTAGTGCAACCGAGTGGCTACTACTGGCTAACACCTCTGTCCCGAAGCAAGCACCATTTGCCTTGGCTAGCCTCGAGCTAGGCCATTGCCGGCTAGCTGAAGAGGTCTACAGCGAATTCTTGGGCTACAAATACCAGCTACAGCTAATTTAGCAATTTTTTTGCCGCTGCTAGTAGCTTTTACCTTCTGCACAGACACCAGCCCTGTTATTAGCCGGATATTACTCACCAATTTACCAGCATCGGGCTGTCTCTCGACAACAACCGCGGATTCCTGCCGTAATCCCTGAGCCACTACTTCTGATCCTCACAGCTAGCTTGTAGCTAGCGCAGCTAGCGCCACTGCCACGAAGCTAGCACCATAGCAAACACAATTCTACAATTCACAACCTCTCTTTCGCCATCCCATCTGGCTTGGATTCTCTGTCGACACGACCACGTCTGAGCAGACCCCCTCCGTCTGAGGCCGACACCCGGATCTCTCTTCTTTTTATCCGGTGATGTGGTAGAGAAAAAGCAGTCCTATATGCTCTGGGTTGATATCGCGCTTGCAGACTGGCAGGTATTGGCCCGGTATTGAAGCTGGCTGTGTCCGAGTTGAGGGTGAAGACCGCAGCAGTGGCTAACTGACTACTAGCTAGTAGCTAGTTATCTGGCTAGCTTCTGATTGGGGTTACGGTTCTAAAGTATAAAAAAAATAGCAGGTCCGTACCACATTGGGTGAGGCGGAATGTAGGAATGTATATTCAGTTCCTAGATGGAAAGTGAAATTAAAATATATACGAAATGTATACGAAAAATACGAAGACTATTTACACGGGACAGGACAGAACAAAGACACGTCCGACTGCTACGCCATCTTGGATACAATGTATGGATGCAACAAAACGTCTTCAACCTCAGCAGTGATAAAACAGAACTCCTCCTCATAGGCACCAAACCCACCCTCACCAAAGCTGGCAACCTCACCCTCACCATTGACGACACCACTGTCTCTCCCTCCCTCCACGCACGCAACCTTGGTGTCATCCTGGAATTCACCCTCTCCTTTGAAAACCACATAAGACATCCACATCTGAAACATTGCCAAAGTAAGGTCCTCCCTCTCAGGTCCTGCCGCTGAGACCCTCATACATGAATTAATCTCCTCCAGTCTTGACTACTGTAAATCACTACTCTGTGGCATCAGCTCAAGCTCCCTCCATTAGCTCCAAATAGTTAAAAACTCTGCAGTCAGACTCCTCATCCACACTCAGTCCTAGCAGCACATCACCCCTGTCCTCCGTGATCTCCACTGGCTCCCTGTCTCCCAACGCGTTGATTACAAGATCCTCCTTCTGCCCTACAAAGACCTTCACCACCTTGTCTCCTCTACCTCGCAGACCTTCTTTTCACCTACCAAACCACACTCGCACTCCGTTCCACCACAGCAGCCCACATTGTCATCCCCAGGTCGAACCTCCTGAGCTTCGGTGGCAAGGGCTTCTCCAGGGTTGCTCCTAACATCTAGAACTCCCTCCAGCCATCTGTGACTCTGAGTCCATCACCATCTTTCAGCCCCTCCTGAAGCCCAACCTCTTTGACAGGGCCAACCCTTAACTTTGGGTCCTTGAAAAGCGCTATACACTGAGTGTACAAAAGTGTACTAAATATTAGGAACACCTTCCTAATATTGAATTGCACCCCCTTTTGCACCCGGAACAGCCTCAGTTTGCAGTGGTGTGGACTTTAGAAGGTGTTGAAAGCATTCCACAGGGATGCTGGCCCATGTTGACTTCAATGCTTCACACAGTTGTGTCAAGTTGGCTGGATGTCTTTTGGGTGGTGGACCACACACAGGAAACTGTTGAGCGTGAAAAACCCAGCAGCATTTCTTGACACACTCAAACCGGTTCGCCTGGCACATAAATCTTTTGTCTTGCCCATTCAACCTCTGAATGGAACACATACACAATCCATGTCTCAATTGCCTCCAGGCTTAAAAATCCTTCTTTAACCTGTCTCCTCCCCTTCATCTACACTAATTGAAGTGGATTTACCAAGTGACATCAAAAAGGGATCATAGCTTTCACCTGGATTCACCTGGTCAGTCTATGTCATGGAAAGAGCAGGAGTTCCTAATGTTTTATACACTCAGTGTATAAGTCCCATGTATTATTATTATTATTCATAATAGATGCATCGACAGTGTGGTCCCCACTGTGAGTGTACGTACATATCCCAACCAGAAGCCATGGATTACAGGCAACATCCACAGTGAGCTAAAGGATAGAGCTGCCGCTTTCAAGGAGTGGGACACTAATCTGGACACTGATAAGAAATCCCGCTACGACCTCAGACATCAAACAGGCAAAGAGTCAATACAGGACTGAGATCAAATCCTACTCTGGTGCTCATGGGATGTGGCAGGCATTGCAAACTATCACGGATTACAAAGGGGAACCCAGCCGCAAGCTGCCCAGTGACTCGAGCCTACCAGACAAGCTAAATGCCTTTCATATTCGCTTCGAGGCAAGCAACCCTGAACTATGCATGAGAGCATCAGCTGTTCTAGATTACTTTGTGATCTCGGTCTCCATAACCAATGTGAGTAAGTCTTTAAATCACTCAGAAAGGCTGTTCTGTCAACATTCTTGAAACATTAAAGGAATGTTTTGTGCACCCTGAAACAAACATGATCTAAATGTCAGCACAACTGGACAGTTTTAGAACATAAAAATGTATTTTGGGTATGTTCTTGCAACATCAGGTGAATGTTTTTTAGACACTAAAAGAAACACTGCATAATCATCTTCACAACTGGACAGTTTAGTGTTTTGGCAACATATCCTTTTGTGATGTCCCACAATGTTCCCACCAGACTGCTCCCACAACCTAATGAAACATTCTGGGAACCTTTAAAGAAAATACAAAATGYATTCTGGGAATGTTCTTGCAACATCAGACAAACATTGTATTATCATCAGCACAAATATTTGTGTAATGTACAGATTTTGTGTAATGAGAACATTTGCCGCAACCTGACAAATGGCCTGGAAACTTTCACAGAACAAATTTGGGTTGGCAGGAAAAACATTACTGATACATGAACTGGAAACCTAATGAGAACTGTTGGGGTAAGTGCTGTGGTGGTTGCTACATATGTTGTGCACAACATTGTAGATTTGAATGTTTTGGGGATGTTATCACCCTAATGTTACATAAAAAACCTATCTAGAACTTAATGGGAATCTTAGCTAATGTTCTGGGAATTTTCCCGGTTTGCTGGGTTGTCACATAACCAAAATTATAGAAAGTCTATTTTCGGACTCTGGGAACTGCACATATAATGAAATATATATGCTAATAGCATTTAAGTAAATTCAATTACATAATTGGTTATAACAATTTAAACTTTGAACAATGAATTACTGCTTGTCTGCACTCCATATGCAAAAACTCATCATTTAGAACACATTTCATGTATTACAGATACAATCAGGTTGTACCTTTCTGCTTCTCTCTGCAGTTCTCTGTACTGTTTCTTTGTTTACAAGCATGCANGTGGTTTAAGGGGAAACATTTAAATGTCTTGGAATGGCCTAGTCAAAGCCCAGACCTCAATCCAATTGAGAATCTGTGGTATGACTTAAATATTGCTGTACACCAGCAGAACCCATCCAACTTGAAGGAGCTGGAGCAGTTTTGCCTTGAAGAATGGGCAATAATCACAGTGGCTAGATGTGCCAAGCTTATAGAGACATACCCCAAGAGACTTGCAGCTGTAATTGCTGCAGAAGGTGGCTCTACAAAGTATTGACTTTGGGGGGGTGAATAGTTATGCATAGTTGGTTTTTTGTCTTGTTTCTTGTTTGTTTCCCCCCAAAAAAGATTTTGCATCTTCAAAGTGGTAGGAATGTTGTGTAAATCAAATGATATAAATCATCAACAGCTCAGGGTAGGAGCCTTGGACCAGTAACCGAAAGGTTGCTTGATCGAATCCCAGAGCCGACAAGGTAAAAAGCTGTCGTTCTGCTCCTGAGCAAGGCAGTTAACCACAAACAACAACTGCTCCCTGGGTGCCAATGACATGGATGATGGTTAAGGCAGTCCCCCTCACCTCTCTGATTCAGAGTGGTTGGATTTGGATTTATTATGGATCCCAATTAGCTGCTGCCTTGCAGCCGCTCCTCAGGACAATGGGGTCCAGGAAGAGGGGGTCCAGCAGTTGCAAAAGGAAGGCAGATAAATGCGGGTTAAATGCGGAATACAAATTTCAGTTGAATGCATTCAGTTGTACAACTGACTAGGTATCCCCCTTTCCCAATACGAATTCCCAGACTCCGTTCTCCACTGTCAGAAAACTACTTCAGGTCCATGATGATACCTTTTCTACTTCCTCCACTGAACTCTGCAACTCCTTCCTTCAGTTTTTCAAGGACAAGATTGCCAAAATAAACTCATCACTGACCGAATACCTCAACTAACCGGTGCCCCCGCACATTGACTCTGTACCAGTACCCCCCTGTGTATAGTCTGGCTATTGTTATTTTACTGCTGCTCTTTAATTACTTGTTACTTTTATTTCTTATTCTTACTCATATTATTTTTTTTCACTACATTGTTGGTTAGGGGCTCGTAAGTAAGCATTTCACTGTAAGGTTGTATTCGGCGCATGTGACTAATACAATTTGATTTGATTTGTTTGATCAATCTTTCTCAGTCTCCCCTTTACTTGTCAACCTCCCAACCGTCACCCCTGAAACCTGTCTCTCCGAATTCGCCCCCATTGACTCTCCCTGCATCTCAAAACTCATCATGACATCCAAGACTACAACTTTCTCCCTGGATCCTCTCCTCACTGTTCTCATCAAAGCCTGTCTACCTGCTCTCTGTCCATATATCACCCACATCGTCAACCTCTCCCTCACCCACGGAATTGTCCCCTCCAACTACAAAACAGCTGCCGTCACCCCCATCTCAAAAACGCCAGGACTGGACACCACCACCCTCAATAACTCCGCTCCATTTCCAACCTCCCCTTCCTTGCCTAGACTCTGGAATGTACTGTTGCCCCCCCAATTACAAACTGCTAATCAACAACCTGTTTGAGCTCCTCCAGTCCGGTTTTGGCCCCCTCCACAGTACTGAAACTGCACTCTTCAAAGTTGTCAATGATCTCCTCACCTCTGCTGATGACGGTGCTCTCAACAATCTGATTCTCCTGTGACAAAAGTGCCGCTTTTGACACAGAGCCATCGGATCCTCCTCACCAGGCTTGATGGTCTGGTTGTTTAGGGCACGAACAAGACCCACTATATCTCCCTCAATGGCCACACCTCAGACTCAGCATCCTACGCATTGGTCAGATCCTACGTCACTTCATCCTTGACTTCCACTACTATGCCGATGACACCCAGATCTACTTCAGCACCAAATCCCTCTTCAACCCACCTCTGACTCACGTTGAATCCTCTCTCTCTGCAATAAAAACATGGATTTTTTTATTTTTTATTTTTTATTTCACCTTTATTTAACCAGGTAGGCTAGTTGAGAACAAGTTCTCATTTGCAACTGCGACCTGGCCAAGATAAAGCATAGCAGTGTGAACAGACAACACAGAGTTACACATGGAGTAAACAATAAACAAGTCAATAACATGGTAGAAAAAAAAAGAGAATCTATATACAATGTGTGCAAAAGGCATGAGGTAGGCAATAAATCGAATAATTACAATTTAAGCAAATTATACACTGCGAAGGTGGATAAATCATCAGATGTCATGATGTGCACAAGAAGAGATTACATGGTGGTGCAAAAAGAGCCCAGAAACGTAAAAATAAATAAAAGCAGTATGGGGGGGAGTAGTGCGAAAATTGAGGTGTGGTTAGTTTAAGCAGTTATGGGACTTATGAACAGCTTGCTTCATCAAAAGAGGATCATTGCAGCATCGTTAGCTGCTCGGATAGCAGATTTTTAAAAGTTGTTGAGGGAAAGAAGTCTCCAACATCAGAGATTTTTGCAATTCGTTCCAGTCGCAGGCAGCAGAGAACTGGAAGAAAGGCGTCCAAATGAAGGGTTGCTTAGGTTTAATAATCAGTAAGATACACTGCTGGAGCGCGGTTTGCGGTGGGTGTAGCGATCGTTACCAGGAACTGAAATAAGGCGGCACTTTACCTAGCATAGCCTGTGTAGATGTACCTGGAGCCAGTGGGTCTGACGACGAACATGTAGCGAGGCCAGCCGACTAGGCATACAGGTCGCATGGTGGCTCGCTATAAGTGCTTTAGTAACAAAACGAAGGAACACTGTATAAACTGCATCCAGTTTGGCTGAGTAGAGTTATTGAAGCTATTTTGTAGATGACATCGCGAATGATCGAAGACTCAGGTAGTAGTCAGTTTTACTAAGGTAAGTTTGCAGCCTGAGTGAAGAGAGCTTTTGTTGCGGAATAGAAAGCGATTCTTGTCTTTGATTTGTATTGGAGATGTTTATATGAATCCTGGAAGAGTTTGCAGTCTAGCCAGACACCTATACTTATAGATGTTCACATATTCTAAGTCGGAAACCGTCCAGGGGTGGTGATGCTAGTCGGCTGCTGAGGCAGTCGAACGGTTGAAAAGCATGCATTTGGTTTTTTACAACGTTTTAAGAGCAGTTGGAGGCACGCCAGAAGGAGTTTGATGCAGTGAGCTCGGTTTGTAGATAGCACAGTGTCCAAGGAAGGGCCGAGAGTATATAGAATGGTGTCGTGCTGCGTAAGAGTGGATCAGGGAATCGCCCGCAGCAAGAGCAAACATCATTGATGTATACAGAGAAAAGAGTCGGCGCAGAATATGAACCCTGTGGTACCCCCATAGAGACTGCCAGAGGACCGAGCAACATGCCCTCCGATTTGACACACGAATCGTCGTGCAAGATGTTGGTGAACCAGGCAACGCATCATAGAAAAAACGAGGCTACTGAGTCTGCCCATAAGAAAATGGTGATGACAGAGCGAAAGCGCTTGCCAAGCGATGAAGACGTGCCACAGTAATGTCTTTATTCGATGCCTTGTTGATATCTTTTAGTACCTTGAGCGTGGCGAGGTGCACACCCATGACCGGTCCGGAAACCGGATTGCACAGCAGGAGAAGGTACGGTGGGATTCGAATGGTTCAGTATCTGTTTGTTGACTTGGCTTTCGAAGACCCTTAAGATAGGCAGAGCCAGGATGGATACTAGGTCATGAACAGTGTTTGGGTCCAGGTGTTCTCTCCCCTTTGAAGAGGATGAACCGCTGGCAGTTTCCAAATCCTCGGATCTCAGATACGAAGGAGAGTTGAACAGCGGGTGAGTAGGGGGCTACAATGGCGGGCCAGTTTCAGAAATAGGCGTCCAGATTGTCCAGCCCAGCTGATTTGTATGGGTCCAGGTTTTTCCCAGCTTTCAGAACTTCTTCCTATCGATTGGGTAAAGGAAAGCTGGGAGCTTGGCGCGTAGAGCAACGGGGGGCGGCTGTTGGCCAAGTTGGTGAGTCGCCAGGAGGAAGCAAGGCCAGCCATTGAAAATGCTGTTGAAGTCTTCGATTATCACGGATTTATCTGTGTGAGCACGTGTAACTAGCCTCAGTGCAGTGGCAGCTGGAAGGTGCTCTTGTTCTCCATGACTTTACAGTATCCCAGAACTTTTGATTAGAGCTAAAGGATGCAAATTTCTGCTTGGATGAAAAAGCGCTGGCCTTTGCTTTCCTGACTGATCGCGATGTATGTTCCTTGACTTCCCTGAACAGTTGCATATCCGGGGGTCTTCGATGCTACAGTTCGCCACAGGATGTTTTTGTGCGCTGAGGGCAGTCAGGTTCTGGAGTGAACCAAGGGCTACTAATCTGTTCTTGGTCTGCCTTTTGAACGGAGCATGCTTTTGTCTAATATTGTGAAGGAGATAACATTTAAAAAGAATGACCAAGCATCCTCAACATGACGGATGAGTCAAAATCCTTCCAGGTAAGGGCTCGTCTTAGAAACACGGCATCCGCAGAATGTTTTAGAGACGCTGTACAGTAGAGGGTGGTCGTTGACCCGGACCCGTGGCGGATACAGGCAATTAGGCAGTGATCGCGGAGATCTTTATTGAAACAGCAGAGGGTGTATTTGGAGGCAGGTTGTCAGGTAAGTCTATTAGGGCCCATGTTTTACGGAATTAGCGTTTTACCTGGTGGTTTCTTGATGATTTGTGTGAGATTGAGGCATCAAGCTTGATTGTAGGACTCTCCGGGGTTTATTAGCATATCCCAGTTTAGGTCCCTACAGAACAAACTCTGAAGCTAGATGGGGAGCGATCAATTCACATGATTGTCCAGGGACAGCTGGGAGCGGAGGGGTCTGTAACGCGCACAGTGCAAATGAGAGACTTAATTCTGGAGAGATTAATTTATTAAATTAAAAGTTCGAACTGTTTGGCATAGACCTGGAAAGTATTACAGAACTTTGCAGCTCTCTCTGCAGTAGATTGCAACTCCTCCCCCTTTGGCAGTCTATCTTGACGGAAAGTTATATTGATGGAAATCTCAGAATTTGGTGCTCCTAAGCCAGATGTCGGACAGCGCAGAAGACATCAAGTTGCAGAGTGTTTAAAGCGGTGAGTAAGGCAAACTTAGGAGGAGGCTCTGAGTTGACATGCATGAGGCCAAGGCTTTTTCGATCACAGAAGTCAACAAAATAGGGGGACGGGGAACATGCAGGGCCTGGTTTACCTCCACATCACCCGAGGACAGAGGAGTAGTAGATGAGTGCGGCTAAAGCTATCAAAACTGTCGCGCTAGAGCGGGGACAAAGAAATAAAAAGAGGCAGATTTATGGCTGTTAAATAGATTCTGGCATAATGTGCAGACAATATGGTGGGCTGTGGTACAGCGAGCACCAGCCACCTGGGTGATATAAGAGAGTGGTATCTCTGGACATGCTGGTCTCAATGGGTGAGGTCACCGCATGTGTGGGGTGGACCAAGGAGGTATCAGAGGTACACGGAGTAGGGAAATACAGGTCATTGCAAACCAAAACACATGTAATGATAACTTCACTGAACAACAGTAGTAGCAAGCATACTATGATAGTTGGAACGAACATTCAATAAGGCATTAAAAAGTGATTGCATGGTCTTGATGTGGAGAGCTAGCTAAAACAACAGGTAAAACGCAGCAACAGCAGCATGGGTCTCGTCAACGACAGCAACACAAACGTAAATGGTAACACGACTAGGCAGAGAGTCCGATTAACTACACACAGATCCTCTGATTAAGGCACAGAGCCGACAGATAAAACACAAATACAGAATGGAGTACCGTGAATTAATTATGGACAGTCAAGCATGCATCAGCCTTATATGCCAAGGGATCATAGTGTCCATGGCACGTTAGATGAGCAGGGAGCCTCCACTAACTAGCACGCCGTTGCGTTAAAGTTAATGCCCGGTGTCCTCAGACGGAAGGGTCTGCTCAGATCGTGTCGTGTCGACAGAGATCCAAGCCAGATCTTGCGATGCGAAAGAGAGGTTTGAATTGTAGAATTGTGTTTGCTAACTGGTGCCAGCTTCGTGCAGTGCGCTAGCTTCGCTAGCTACAAGCTAGCTGTGAGGATCAAGAAGTAGTGGGCTCAGGTGATACGGCAAGAATCCGGCGTTGTTGTCGAGAGACAGCCCGATCTGGATAAATTGTGGTGAGTAAATCCAGGCTAAAACAGGGCTGGTGTCTGTTGCAGAAGGTAAAAAGCTACTACAGCGGCGAAAAAATGCTAAATTAGCTTGTAGCTGTATTGGTATAGCCCAAGAATTCGCTGTAGACCTCTTCAGCTAGCCGCAGATGGGCCCCTAGCTCAGGCTAAGCTCAAGCGTAACTGGTGCTTGCTTCGGGACAGAGTGTTAGCCAGTAGTAGAGCCACTCGGTTGCAGCCTAGCTAGCTGTATGATACGGTTAATTGTCCAGAGCTTGCGTCAGGAGACACAACCAATATCCGGGTGATGTGTAGAGAAAAACATGTCCTTATTGCGTCTGGTTATATATCCGTCTTGCAGACTGCAGGATTATTGCCCGGTACTTTGAAGCTGGCTGTTCCGAGTGAGGTGAATGACGCGCAGAGTGGCTAACTGACTTACTACTAGTATGCTATTATCTGGCAGCTCTATTGGGGTCTACTTTAAAGTATAAAAGAAAGATAGCAGGTCACGTACCAATGGTCGCAAGCGAAATGTAGAAGTATTATTCAGTTCCCTAGAGAAGTGAAATTAAATATATACGAAATGTATACGAAAAATACGAAAACTATTATACAGGACAGGACCAAACAAAGACACGTTCGACTGCTCGCCATCTTGATACTAAGGTATTGGATGCACAAATACGTCTTCAACCTCAGCCAGTGATTAAACAAACTCCTCCTCATATGCACAAACCCACCCTCACCAAACCTGGCACCTCACCCTCACCATACGACACCACTGTCTCGCCCTCTCCCTCCACGCACGCAACCTTGGTCATCTGGATTCCCTCTCCTCTTGAAAACCCACATAAAGACAAATCCCCCACACTGCAACATGCCAAAGTAACCGAGGTCCTCCCTCTCATGTCCTGCCGCTAGACCCTCATACAGCGAATCAATTCTCAGTCTGACTACTGTAAAATCACTACTCCTTTTGCATCAGGCTCAACTCCCTTCATTAGCTTCCATATAATAGCACAATAACTCTGCATCATGACTCACTCATCACACTTCCACTCCTAAGCATGCAATCACCCCGTCCTCCGTGATCTCCAGCGTGATGGGCAGACGTGCTTTTTTCCCAACCGGCGTTGATTACAAGATTCCCCTCTCTGCACCTTACAGAAGACCTTTCGACCGAACCTTGTCTCCTCACTCGCAGACCTCTTATTCACCTACCAAACCACAACTCGCACTCCGTTACCACCAACAGCAGGAACCCACAGGCTTGTATCCCCAGGTCGAAACCTCCTGAGCTACTTGTGGCAGGCTTCTCCAGGGTTGCTTTCCCCTAAACAATTCCATAGAACTCACTCCAGCCTCTGTCACCCCTGAATACCATCACCATCTCTTCAGTCCCCTGCCTTGAAGCCCAATCCTCTTTGTAGCCAACCCTAACTCTTGCGTCCTTGAATAAACGGCTATACACTGTGTACAAAAATGTTACTAAAATTAGGAACACCTTCCAAATTGAATTGCACCCCCTTTTGCACCCGGAACTATAGCCGTCAGTTTTGCAGTGCGGGGACAGTACCTTTAGGAAGTTGTCAAAGCATTCCACAGGATGGCTGCCCATGTTGATCTATCACATGGCTTCACACAGTTGTGTCAAGTTGGACTGGTGATGTACTGTTGGTGTGGTATCACATCACAGGAAACTGTTGTGAGCGTTTAAAAACCCCAGCCAGCCATTATCTTGACACACTCAAAACCGGTTGTCCTGGCAACAAAACTCTTTTGACTGCCATTCAACCTCTTAATGGTATCACCATACACAAGCATGTCCTCCAATTGCCTCTCAGGCTTAAAAATCCTTCTGGTTAATCCTCTTGTCTCCTCCCCGCTCATCCTACACTACAGTGAAGCGACCTTAACCAAAAGTTACCATCAAAAAGGGATCATAGCTTTAGCGTCTGGATTCACCTGCTCAGTCTAATGTGTCATGACAAGCAGCAGCGTAGTTCCCCAAGGCTTTTTAACACTCAGTGTAGTACAGTCGCCATGTATTATATTGATCTATTCATTATGTATGCAGACGGACAGTTCCCCACTGATGAGTTACTGACATATCCCAACCAGCCTGAATACAGGCAACATCCACCATAGCTAAAGATACAGCGCTGCCGCTACACAGATGGACACTAATCTATGACACTGATAAGAAATCCCGCTCACGACCTCAGACATCAAACAGCAAAGAAGTCAATACAGGAGCTGAGATCAAATCCTAGCGCTTGCTCATGATGTGGCAGGCATTGCTAAACTCATCCACGGCAATGACAGAAGAGTAAAGCCCACGTCCGTGCATAGTACTGGTCTCCCCATGGACCTCGAGTGGCCTACCAGACACACGCTAACAATGCCTTTCATAAGTTCGCTTCGAGGCAAGCAACCCCTGAACTATGCATGCGAGAGATAGTACTGAGCTTTATTCTATGACTTACTTATCGTGATCGGTCATAACCAATGTGCAGTAAGCATCTTAAAATCACTCAGAATAGGCTGTTCTGTCAACATCTTTGAAACCATTTAATAGACATGTCTTTGTACCCGGAAACAACTGATTTAAATGTCGAGCACAACTGGACACGTTTATAGAACATAAAAATGTAATTTTGTCGGTATGTCTTTCTCTAGCAAGCATCAGGGTGAAATTTTGTTTTAGACACTAAAGAAACACTGCACAAATCATCCTCACAAACTGGACAGTTTCAGTGTTTTGAGCACATATCCTTTTTGTGATGTCCCACAATGATTCCCACCAGACTGCGTCCCAAAACCTAATGAAACATTCTGGAACCTTTAAAAAAAAATACAAAATGTATTCTGGAAATGTTCTCTTGAACATCATGACAAACATTAATTCATCACGCACAAAATAGTAATGATACAGATCTGTGTAATGAGAACATTTGCCGAACCTACAGAAATGCCTGGAAACTTTTCACGAACATAATTTGGGTTGCGGAAAAACATACTGATACATGAACTGGAAACCTAATGAGAAATTGTTGCCGATACTTGTGTTGAATGTTGCAACATGTTATTGGGATGTTATCACCCTAATGTTACATAAAAAACCTATCTAGAACTGTTAATGGGAATCTTAGCTAATGTCTGGGAATTTCCCGGTTTGCTGGTTGTCACATAACCAAATCATTATAGAAAGTCTATTTTCGGACTCTGTGGAACTGCCCATATAATGAAATTATATACTCATAGCATTTAAGAAATTCATATCATAATTGGTATAACAATTTAAACTTTGAACATATGAATTACTGCATTCTGCACTCCATATGCAAAAACTCATCATTTAGAACACATTTCATGTATTACAGATACAATCAGGTTGTTTACCTTTCTGCTTTCTCTCTGCAGTTCTCTGTACTGTTTCTTTGTTTACAAGCATGCACGCACACACACACACACACACACACAACACACACACACACACACCACACACACACACACACACACACCACACACACACACCCACACACACACACACACACACACACACACACACACACACACACACACACACACACACACACACACGGACTTGTACCTGCACACATTTTGCCCCTGACCATACAGTCCTGCCTGCCAATGGATCTTCCCTCCTTATCTGTTCTGTGGTTCTGTGGGTGTGAAATCAATCTGCCTGCCCCACTCTCCAGCCCTCACAGGAGGTAACACCACCACATCTCAGAGAAGGAGAGGGCGAGATGGTTAGGGAACCTAATATCCTGAAAAGCTTATATCCTAAAGGCAAGTAGAACTATATGGAAGTTATTATGAAAGAATTGTAATCTACATATGTTTAACCTGTGTAATTGTTTTGTCATGGACAGATAAATTCCATGCACACAGAGACTTTGCTTTTCTTTCATGAATGTATCAGCTAATTATAACAAATGAAGATAGTCTGCAATGGTACAACGGTATAAATACATATTAAGCCTGCATCCCTATATCGAGATGAAATGTTAAAGACGGATTGTTTCTTATTGATAAAACCCCTAACTACTGTATAAATCCGTTTGGTTAGAATTATTATGGAGAATTCTTATGCTTATTATAGGCTGATGGTCAGGGGTGGGTGTGAGGGAGGTGTGAGTCAGGAGACGTTAAACTCCAGGGGAGTTCAGAGAATCGTTCCCATTCCCAGCCCATTGTTCCAGGGCTGATGGGTAATTTACCGGGGAACGCGTCAAAGCGGCCATAAATCCAACGCATGCCCAAAGCGTCCGAATTTCAATCCATCAGCTGCTCAGTCAGTCAGCCCAGTCCCCAGCCAGTCTAAATCACAGTCACACCACACACACACACACACACACACACACACACACACACACACACACACACACACACACACACACACACACACACACACACACCACACACACACACCACACACACACACACACAGCACACACACATCTCACACACAGCAGCAGCACACTACTACACACAACAGCGCGCACGCACGCACACACACTCACAGACAGATGGGAGATAATACGAGTCAAAAGGGTATAGTGATAGTAGAAGATGGAGAAGGAAGGAGAATTTATCAGCATTCTTTTCCTCTTCTTCCTCTTCTTGAGGGTTTCCCAGACACACATGAAGAGGAACCCATACATTAGGGCCACTGTAGTCCATCGGAGGTTACAGTCAGGGTAACATTATAACTGCCACACACTCTAGTGAACTGTACTATAGGTCATGCATACAAAGATGTTTCCTAATAATGATTTTCTGATCATCAGCATAAACCCATTCATCAACTGCTGTATGTGCACACACACGCGCACGCACCTACGCACGCGACGCACGCACCACGCACCAGCACGCACGCACGCACGCACGCACGCACGCGACACGCACGCACGCACGCACACCACCACCACACACACACCACACACACACACACACACACACACACACACACACACCACACACACACACACCACACACAACCACACACACGCACAGATAGATAGATAGAAAGAGACATCTCTGTTCAATCAATACCCCTCATAGATTGTCCATTACACTGTTGAGCTGAGGACAGAGAGAGAATGAATGTGTATTTGCATATATATAGAGCTGGGTTTACCCATGCCTCACGGGACAAACCCTAAACTGCTGTCTTCAGCACAGGGCACCCTGACCAGCCGTGGAGAAGGAGGGTGGAGTTAGGGCACCTTAGCACTAAAAGGGTAAACACCTGAGATTTCAAGGAAAAATACTTTTTTTTAAAGAATGTCAATAGACTTATATAGCAACAAATGAGAGAGGACAGAAAAAGAATAGGAAAGAGAGGAAAAGAGAGGGATGGGAGAGATAGATAATGATGAGAGAGAGAGAGAGAGAGAGGGAGAGAGAGAGAGAGAGAGAGAGAAGTGTACTGGTGTACTGTATGGAGGCTCCATCTCATTATTATGATGTACCTGAGACACCACTGATTCCTGTGGCCAATTATTATGTGGATTATGTGTCTGAACCCTCCTCCTGCGGAGAGAGGAACAGCCCGCACCTCTGGAGGGGTGAGGGAAACAAACTGCACCTCTGGGGTGAGGGTGTCACGGCAAATTACACTCTAATCAAATGTTATTAATCCCTTACGACAGTGCCGAGCCAAGACTGCTGTGTGGTCGACGGGAGACGGGCCCAAAATGCCGTTCTGACAGCCACCAAAGCGCTGTGTGTGTGTGTGTGCTGTGTTGTTGTGTGTTTGTGGTGTGTTGTGTGTGTGTGTGTGTGTGTGTGTGTGTGTTTGTGTGTTAGTGTGTGGTTGTGTGTTGTTGTTGTGTGTGTGTGGTGTGTGTGTGTGTGTGTGTGTGTGTGTGTGTGTTTCTTTCTTCTGGGATGGTTTTTATCTCCACTAAACAAGAGGAGAGAGAGAGAGAGAGAGACAGAGATCAGAGGAGAAAGCGCTAGTAGCGAGAGAAAAAGAACGAGTGTATCAGACAAACATCTCATAGAAAAACAGAAAATATCACTGTTGATATTATGTCCCTTTGATATTTTAAGTAGAAATTGTGCACCAATATTTTAAAAGCTATATTAAAGTTATATTCCTTGAAGTGCCCTTTAATATAGACCAAATGGAGAGTTCAATACATCCAATTTTTTATATGAATAAAGGCTTGCTCAAGTGTAAAAAATCTAGCATTTTGACATGTCCCTCCGTCAACCCTGTTCCACTTCTAGAAAGATCTCAAATCACTTAATCCAAAGATTTTTCCAAGTTTTAACATCGTTATAAAGACCTATTTTTATTGCTTTGACAAAGTCATTTCTGAAGATTATTATTCCATGTGATTAGTGATCCATTTACGTCTGTCCCTCATTTTAAGGTCAACGCTGTTACATGAACTGAAATCTCGTTTTAATACGGTGAAACTATTTAATTTGAATATATATATTTTGAAAGAAACATTGAACATCTCATTTTCAAATCCAGACAGATCCAGCAAGATTGACTCGGAATTGGATCTCTGTCCATGTCGAGAAATGCCTATGGGCAACAGTAAGCACTAATACCATGAACTTGGCTTGGGTTTTGCTAGGGCGTTGTGAACGGGGGAAGTGGATAGGCCTAACCTATGACTCTGGATCCGAAGGTCAAGTTTTATTAACCCTGTCCCAAACATTAACCTAGGGGTGTCAAACTCATTTCCCCCCTGGGGGGCCGCATTCAATCTTCAACGTGGTCTGAAAGCCCCACCCTGCATTTTTTTTGATGGTTTGTGAACTAACACTAACACACAACACTAACTAACACACTTTTTGCCCCCATACCATTTCTGACTTTGCTGATAGCTACTATATAGAGGAACATTTTCCTTACTGTGACTGGTGACATGTGCTTGTCCCACCGAGCCATCTTGTGATGAAGGCACTAACTGTAAGTCGCTCTAGATAAGAGCTTTGACTAAATTACTCAAATGTCAAATGTAAATTAKCGAGCTGGACAGTCAAGGAACTGTATGAATGTGGGTTCATTTACATTTCTCCACAGTTAAGACCCTGTGGTGTATTCTCTCTCACCTCAGTGGGTGAAGTGGAGCTTATTTAAAATGCATAAACAATAAATCAATCCATAAGGAACATAAAATCTATCTGTAAAGTAATAGGCACTGTAATGACACTTCTTCAAGATGAGAAAGGGTCTTCAATGAACTAGTGTGGAAATAACTGCTTATTTAATGCCTCTTACTGCACTGCTGTCTTATTACAATAATAATACAGTATTTTAGTAGTAATTGGTTGACGAAGACATCACGTAATGGTCTTGGGCGTTTGGTACTATGTGGCCCATAATTATTCTGTGAGGCATTGAGGACATACTGAAGATTGGCTGGWGTACTTTTTGTTGTACACAGCGGTTTGGTAGAACGACACGTGGTATAGTTTGCGGATACGTGGTATAGTTTGCTGCCTACCCTTCTCTTTGTCCAGTTTCCTAGAGAAAGATGAATCCTAGTCCTTACAATTTCGTCCAGGACTAGGCTTAATCTGTGTCCAAGAAACCGGCCCTGTAAATCGTGCAGATCATTTCCTTTACAAAGGGAGATTCTAATTTCAAGCAGAATAGCTAAAGGAGATCAGTCTTTATCCATACTGTACACACACACTTACAGTACGCCTCCCCCTCACCATACCCTGTGGCCACAGACCAATGTGATCATGCCCATGTGAATAGCATGCTGTGTGTTGGGGGAGTGGATCGTGTAAACTATGAATTATGCTAAATAGGGCTATAGCATAGGCATGAAGGAGGCTGGTTAGCAGGCAGAATCACCATTCTAATGCACCGTGGGTTACTGAATGTAGAATAGTCACAAAAGTACCCTTTTCTCCTCTTCCTGGTGGACCAAGTCTCCTTTGCAACAAGGGCCTGGGTAGTTGACGAAAAGAGGAAAAATTGGATGGAGAGGGTTGTGAGAGGGTTGTGTGTGTGTGTGTATGTGTGTTGTGTGTGTGTGTGTGTGTGTGTGTGTGTGTGTGTGTGTGTGTGTGTGTGTGTGTGTGTGTGTGGTGTGTGTGTTGTGTGTGTGTGTGTGTGTGTGTGTTGTGTGTGTGTGTGTGTGTTGTGTGTGTTGTGTGTGTGTGTGTGTGTGTGTGGGTGTGGTCTGTGTGTATGTGTGTGTGTGCTGTGTGTGCCTGGAGCGTGGGCGTACTTAAGAGTGAGGAGGATGAAAGGGACACAGACACATATATACGCCCCCCCGGCCAACCACCTGACCCTCCCCCTCTCCCCTCTGACACCCCTCAGTCTGATCCCCTCACTTTCTACAGATTTAGCCTAGCATGACTTCATAACGTTGTGACAATATTAGCCTGAAGCTGCCAGGGTGTGATAACGTCCACACAACATCACACCAACACTGTCACAACCYTTTCCCGTCATGATTTTGTGAGTGATGGGGCTGTCGTAGAATGGATAAAAAGACAACCAAAAACTAAACAAAAACTGGAAATMAAGATAGTGAAGCTAAAGATGCCAGTGAGTTTAGAGTATGCCAAGGACTAGCTTGTGTACTTAAAACACATGGAGTGTGTGAAGTGTCACAGAATTGAGACATTAAACAGCCTCTTCTGGATTCGTCACGGCAATCACCACCATATCGATCTATCCCATGGTTCATATCCCCCATTTACTGCATTCACAAACCACCTACCTCCCTCACTGTCAAATATTACCACAATTTAACTAGCTACTAATGCAACACACATCGCCCTAAAAAAATCCACATTATAGGCTTCATCTCTGCAAGAACCAATGGCAGTCATTTCAATCAATTTGCWTACCGCCTTAACAGATCCAAAGACTRTGCAATCTCAATTGCACTCCACACTGCCCTCTCCCACCTTGAAAATAGGGATACCTATGTGAGGATGCTGTTCATCGACTACAGCTCTGCTTTCAACACCATTTTGCCCTCCAAGCTTGTCACTAAGCKCAGGGCCCTTATTCTGAAACTCCCTGTGCATGTGGGTCGTAAACYTCCTGRTGACCTCRTGTGGTGAGGGTAGGCAACAACACCTCCGCGACGCTGATCCTCAACACCGGGACCTTCCAGGGGTGTGTGTTCAACCCCCTCGTGTACCCCCTGTTTACCCACGACAGCGTTGCTATGCATGACTCCAACTCAATCAGTTTGCTGACGACACGATAGTSGTAGGCCTGATTAACAACAACGAGACGGCCCTGGCAGAGTGGTGGCAGGAAAATAACCTCTCCCTCAACGTCAAAAAAACAAAGGAGCTGATTGTGGATTACAGGAGACAGAGGAGGGAGCACTCCCCCATCCACATCAATGGGGCCACAGTGGAGAGACTGCTAAATCGTTAGTTAACTAGTTAACCAAATAGCTACCCGGCCTATGCGCATTGAAACATTTTTCACAAACTTTTTTGACTCATCACATACTCTCTGCTACTGTTTATTATCTATCCTATTGCCTAGTCACTTTATTCTTAGTTATATGTACATATCTACCTCAATTACCTTGTACCCTTGCACATCTACTCGGCACTGGTACCCTGTGTATATAGCCAAGTTATCATTACTCATCGTGTGTTTATTATTATATTATTACTATGAGTCAGTACTTTTCTATTATTACTTTATTTTCTCGCTCTCTGCGTTGTTGGGAAAAGCCCGTAAGTAAGCATTTGACACATATTTTCATTTTATTTTATTTGAGAGGGTCAAAAGCTTTATCACTGAGGACCTGAAATGGTCCCACCAACACCAACACCATGGTGAAGAAGGCGCAACAGCACCTCTACAAACTCAGGCGGCTGAAGAAATGTGTCATGCCCCTCACAAACTTCTGCAGATGTACAATTGAGAGCATTCAGGCTGTATCGCCGCCTGGTCTGGCAACTGCACCGCCTTTGAACCAAATGGCTCTACAGAGGGTGGTGCGGTCAGCCCAATGCATCACCCAGGGCAGGCTGCCTGTCCTCCGGGATATTTCAGCACTTGGTGTCAAAGGAAGGCCAAGTACTGTCTCTGTCTACCATCTAGCAGACAGAGACAGTACAGGTGCATCAAAGCCCGGACCGAAAGACTGAAAAACAGCCTCTATCTCCAGGCCAGACTGTAGTAAGAGACAAAGACTCACTCACACAAAACGGATACAAACACACAGAGTCCTGTACTCACATACACATTCACACACAAACATACACCCATACTCACAAACACACGCACATACACACACGCTCATGTACAGGTAACTGCCAAAATAATGGAAACACTTGAGGGATATAAAGTATTTTGAAAGCTGGTGCTTCCACACAGGTGTGGTTCCTTAGGTAATTGAGTAATAAACATCCCATCATGCTTAGGGTCATGTATAAAAAATGCTGGGCAGGCCATTATTTTGGCTACCATGGCTATGCCCCCATAGGATGACAATGCCCCCATCCACAGGGCACGAGGGGTCACTGAATTGTTCGATGAGCATGAAAATKAYGTAAACCATATGCCATGGCCGTCTTAGTCACCACATCTCATCCCATTTGAACACGTATGCGAGATTCCAGAGAGGCGGCGAAGCAGCGTTTTTCCACCACCGTCAACCACAACTCCAAAAGAGGGAATTTATCGWGGAACAATGGTGTTGCATCCATCCAATAGAGTTCCAGACATTTGTAGAGTCTATGCCAAGGTGCATTTAAGTTGCCCAATGCCCTATTAACACACTTGTCGTTTTTTTATGTTTATGTTGTCAGTTACCTGTATGTAGAGACATTAAACACTGGACCATTTCTTTCATTCAGTTTTTCACACTGTGTATTCATATAACTGTATTCTTGACATAGCTATTGTAATGGAGCTACTACTGTACGTTGCATTTTGACACAGCTGTTTATTTCTTCACTGGATTCTCGACATAGCTCACTGTAATATATCTATGCCGACATATTATTCTTTGGTATATATGTTTGGTGTACATGCGCATTGATTGCATTTTGATTACTATGTAATGCAGTTTTATTTGGTGTTTCTTGTGACAATCGTGATATCTTGTTTCTTTGTTTTGATATTATTATTGTGTACGTGTTTGACATTTTGTTTAGACTGTTAGGAGCTAGTAACACAAGCATTTTACTGACCGCTATAACATCAGCTTAGTTGTTGTATTTTATTAGGATCCCATTAGCCGTTGCAAAAACAGCAGCCACTCATCCTGGGATTTGATTTGACATTGGTTGGTGTTTGTATTAGTCGTAGCGGCTGACATTAGCCAATTATCTTCGTCCTCTGGTCATTTCACTTTGATTGGATCCATGAGAGAACAATGAAGAGATTGAGATAATCAACACTTCAGACTATGAACCTGGCTCTTCTACAATAAAGAGAGAGAGAGAAAAATATAAACAAATATATTTGATGATAATCTTAACCTGTGTATGAAATAAAATGGTGGCAAAGCATCGGATGGTAATACAATACAAAGTAAGACCCTGTCCATTCTTAGACCATCAACTGCAACTGTGCAAAACCACCACTACCTAACACACACACACACGCACGCACGCACGCACGCACGCACGCACGCACGCACGCACCACGCACGCACGCACGCACGCACGCACGCACGCACGCACGCACACACACACACACACACACACACACACACACACACACCACACACACACACACACACACACACACACACACACACGCACAGCACACACATTCTTACACACATCCCCCCTCTCTCCGTTACTATCACTTTATCTTTGGATCCTAATGAGAAGAGAAAAACCTAATTTGATCCATCTCTACCCACCTCTCCCCCGCCCTCCTCTCTCCCCCATCTCCATCTCATCTCCGTCTCCCCCTCCCCCCCTTGCCCCTGTTCATGGCCAGTTCCCGCTGCCTCTGATTATTATTAATCTCATCATATGTCCTTTCCGCTCAATAACCCCCCCATCTCCATCCGAACCCCTTCATCCCATCTCCTTTCTCACTCAAATCAAATTGTTACCGAACCTAACCTGGCGTAGCTCTGCACGCTGAGGCCGTAATGCAATTTGTCATAATTAAGTGATGTGCCTAATTAATTAAATGGTCAGAAGGCTAATCAGGGCATTTTGATGGGGATGGAGGAGGAGTGAGGGGTGAGGGGGGTAGAGGGGAGCATAGAGCTGGAGTGAGTGAAGGGTATTGCTATTAATTGGAGATTTGAGCAGAAAAGGAATTACAAAGTTAATTTCTGTAGTAAAGGCATCTTGGATACTCTTCAAGGTTTAGGAAGTTTCTGCATGAATACACACAGCACACACACTTGTGTGCACATTGTCACACACACAAGCACACACACACACAAACAAACACATTCACACATACCCCCCTCCGGCCTTTTCCACTACGACTATCACATTGTAGTTTTCATGGAAGTGCTTGAATACACAGAGTGTATTGATTGAGTAAATGTGCAAATGAAACTGATGGTCAGAGACAGTTCATTAAAGCTAGGCTTGATTAAAGAAGAGGGGGAGGAGAGAAAGGGGGGCAGAGAGAATAGCTCTCCATCCACACCCCACCTCCTATACCCTTACCTCCACCCACCTCCAACTTCTCCACCCTCACACATCCTGCACCTCCTCTAGCCCAAAACCTCTTCTCCCAAACTTCAGTTGAAGCTCTAAATATACAGACAAAAAGTATTTACAGGAAATTGTCTTGGTTATCCAAAATAGTTATTGTGTGTCCACTCTGAGATAAGAAAAGAGAGGAATCTGAATCGTCTGGGTGACACYGGGTCTAGGAGAGAGACAAAGTGATCACTGATCATCCCCAAARCCAACAACTCATTCGGCCGCCTTTCCTCCCAGTTCTCTGCTGCCAGTGACTGGAACGAATTGCAAAAATCGCTGAAGTTGGAGACTTTTATTTCCCTCACCAACTTTAAACATCAACTATCTGAGCAGCTAACCGATYGCTGCAGCTGTACATAGTCCATCTGTAAATAGCCCACCCAATCTACCTCATCCCCATACTGTTTTTATTTWATTTACTTTTCTGCTCTTTTGCACACYAGTATCTCTACTTGCACATCATCATCTGCTCATTTACCACTCCAGTGTTAATCTGCTAAATTGTAATTATTCGCTCCTATGGCCTTTTGCACACACTGTATATAGACTTTCTTTTTTCTACTGTGTCATTGACTTGTTTATTGTGTTATTGGCTTGTTTATTGTTTACTCCATGTGTAACTCTGTGTTGTTGTCTGTGTCACATTGCTTTRCTTTATCTTGGCCAGGTCGCAGTTGCAAATGAGAACTTGTTCTCAACTAGCCTACCTGGTTAAATAAAGTTAAACATTTTTATTTAAAAAAAAAATTAAATAAAAAAGTTACTTACACATAGTGACTTGTTTTCCCTCTCCCCTCTCTCCTCTCTTTCTGTCTCCTCCTTTTGCTCGTTCTCTCCCTCCCTCCAACTCTGTTTCTCTCTCTCGGGGCATTGTGGGAGCAGTAAGTGCTTGACCACAGAGGGGAAGTTGGCCTGGAGAATAAGAACTGCTTGGCACAGCAAGTCAGGGACTAAAAACTTTGTTAAGTTTTTCATCCATCCATCCATCCCTCCCTCCATCCATCCTCTCCCTTGTCCTCCCTCTCCCTCCGTCTTTGCCTCTCCCTCTCTCTCTCTCTCTCACTCACTCTCTTTCTCTCTCTCTTTCCCTTATTTCTTCCCTTGAAATTTCTCTTAGGAGATTATCCTCAGGTAAGCTTGTTACCTCTGCCGGCCTGCGTCAGCAGCTCTTCTCCCCCACACTGACCACTGGAGGATGGAGGGAGGAGGAGAGTAGAGGGAATAGAGGGCTGAGGGGCCGGGGGGGTCAGGGAGGGGGGTGAGGAAGACGGAGACCAGCAGGAGGGCGAGTGAGGGCCGGATTGGTGTGGGGACTTTCCGCTAACACACCATGACGACATCATAAGACCCAGAAAATGACTCCGCTGGCTCTCCAGGGTGGAGACGGGAAGACACAAAGCTGTCCCCTGGTGTGGGGAGCTCCATCTCATCCACAATGATTAAGAGGCACTGCTGTACATACACATACATTCCAGACTGAGCCAGTGGTAACCGCTAGACGCTCGGACACGGTAGAAATAGGTCTACATTGATTGCATACACTCCTCTCCGCAAGGCACATTAATGGAGAGTACAAATACAAAGACGATATTACCTGGCTCCAGCTAAGCCATATTTACTTTGTGTGTGTGTGTGTGTGTGTGTGTATGTGTGTGTGTTATTTCTAATATTTGGTTGCAGCAAAGTCTTCTTGTTGTTTTGGTGGGTTTCAGAATCTTTCCACATACCTGCAGAAAGTTTTATTTTCTCTGCACACACCTTAGGATAGAGTGAGGGAGAAAAAGGGTGGTAAAAGTGTGTAGAAATGTATGTCTACATCTGTATATCTATGTCTGTGTGAGCGCGGCCGCTTTGGCTCGGGGGGCTTACGGAAGGCTCTACAAATAGGTTTCTCCCTACTGCCTGGCTTTGGGGGATGGAGGGGGGATGGGGGGATTGGAGGTGCGCTCCAGAAAAGTGGAGAGATAAACGGGAGAGGAGAAAGGGATGAAAGGGATATATTCCTCCAGACACGGAAGAGGAATCAGCCCATATCTTCCCTTGTTAGAGGAGAGGAGAGGGGGATCAATATCTTCCCTCTCTAGGAAGCCAAGGTAGCTTTCTGCCTGAGTACTAACACTCTGTCTTCTCGCTCTCTCTCTCTATTTAAACCTTATTCTAAACCTAACCCTAACCCTCACAGTAACCTTAGCAAGCAGTTGATTATCAACAAATAGTTTGTTGATAGTATGACCATCTTGTAAGTCGCTCTGGATAAGAGCGTCTGCTAAATGACTTAAATGTAAATGTAAATGTAGAACAATCCAAATAAAGTGTGACCCTCTCTCTTTCGAAAACTAAGTCTCTCAAATAAAATCAAATCAAATTGTATTGGTCACATACACATGGTTAGCAGATGTTAATGCGAGTGTAGCGAAATGCTTGTGCTTCTAGTTCCGACAGTGCAGTAATATCTTACAAGTAATCTAACAAATTCACAACGACTACATTATACACACAATGTAAGGGTATGGAATAAGAATATGTACATATACATATATGGATGCGCGATGGCCGTGCGGCATAGGCAAGATGCAATAGATGGTATAAAATACAATATATACATATGAGATAAGTAATGAAAGATATGTAAACATTATTAAAGTTACATTATTTAAAGTGACTAGTGATACCTTGATTAAATCCATTTATTAAAGTGGCCAGTGATTTGAGTCTGTATGTTGGCAGCCTCTCTGTTTAACAGTCTGATGGCTGTTTTTCAGTCTCTCCGTCCCAGGTTTGATGCACCTGTACTGACCTCGCCTTCTGGATGATAGCGGGGTCAACAGGCAGTGGCTGGGGTGGTTGTTCTTTTTGGCCTTCCTGTGACATCAGGTGCTGTATGTGTCCTGGAGGGCAGATAGTTTGCCCCCGGTGATGCGTTGTGCAGTTGCCGTACCAGGTTGTGATACAGCATGACAGGATGTTCTCGATTGTACATCTGTAAAAGTTTGTGAGGGTTTTAGGTGACAAGCCAAATTTCTTCAGTCTCCTGAGGTTAAAGAGAAGCTGTTGTGCCTTYTTCACCACGCAGTCTGTGTGGGTGGACCATYTCAGTTTGTCCGTGATTTGTACGCCGAGGAACTTAAAACTTTCCACCTTTCCACTACTGTTCCGTCGATGTTGTGTCGTATGCAAACTTGACGATTGAGTTGGAGGCGTTGTTTCCCACCTTCACCGCCTGGGGGCGGCCCGTCAGAAAGTCCAGGACCCAGTTGTACAGGGCGGGGTCGAGACCCAGGGTATCAAGCTTAATGATGATTTTGAAGGGTAATATGGTGTTAAATGCTGAGCTGTAGTCAATGAACAGCATTCTTACATAGGTATTCCTCTTGTCCAGATGGGATAGGGCAGTGTGCAGTGTGATGGCGATTGCATCGTCTGTGGACCTTTTGGGGCGGTAAGCAAATTGGAGTGGGTCTAGGGTATCAGGTAGGGTGGAGGTGATATGATCCTTGACTAGTCTCTCGATAGTCATTTAGTTCAGTTACCTTAGCTTTTTTGCGAAAAGGAACAATGGTGGCCATCTTGAAGCATTTGGGGACAGCAGACTGGGATAGGGAGAGATTGAATATGTCCATAAACACACCAGCCAGCAGGCCTGCACATGCTCTGAGGATGCAGCTAGGGATGCCGTCTGGGCCAGCAGCCTTGCGAGGGTTAACACGTTTAAATGTTTTACTCACGTCGGCCACGGAGAAGAGCCCACAGACTTTGGTAGCGGGCCGTGTCGGTGGCACTGTGTTGTCCTCAAAGCGCGCAAAGAAGTTGCATAATTTGTCTGGGAGCAAGACGTCGATGTCTGCGACGGGGCTGGTTTTATTTTTGTAATCCGTGATTATCTGTAGTCCCTGCCACATACGTCTCATGTTTGAGCCATTGAATTGCAACTCTAGTTTGCGTGTTTGATTGCCTTGCAGAGGGAATAACTACACTGTTTGTATTCGGTCATGTTTCCGGTCACATTGCCATGATTAAATGCGGTGGTTCGCGCTTTCAGTTTTGCGCGAATGCTGCCATTAATCCACGGTTCTTGGTTAGGGAAGGTTTTAATAGTCACAGTGGGTACAACATCTCCAATGCACTTCCTAATAAACTCACTCACCGAGTCAGCATATACKTCAATGTTATTGTCTGAGGCATCCCGTAACATATCCCAGTCCACGTGTTCGAAGCAATCTTGAAGCGTGGAATCTGATTGGTCAGTCCAGCATTGGATAGATCTAAGAACGGGCGCTTCCTGTTTTAGTTTCTGCCTATAGGAGGGGAGTCATGGTCAGATTTGCTGAAGGGCGGGCGGAGGAGAGCCGTGTATGCATCRCGGAAGTTAGAGTAGCAGTGGTCCAGTGTTTTKCTCGAGCAGGGTACACTCATTGTGCTGGTAGAATTTAGGTAGCCTTGTTCTCAAATTAGCTTTGTTAAAATCCCCAGCTACAATAAATGCAGCTTCAGGATATGTGGTTTCCAGTTTACATAGAGTCAAGTGAAGTTCTTTCAGGGCCGTCAAGGTATCTGCTTGGGGAGGATATACACGGCCGTGACTATAATAAAAGAGAATTCTCTTGGGAGATAATGCGGTCGGCATTTGATTGTAAGTAATTCTAGGTCAGGTGAACAAAAGGACTTGAGTTCCTGTATATTGTTATGATTACACCATGAGTCGTTAAACATGAGCCATACACCCCCGCACTTCTTCTTACCAGAAAGATGTTTGTTTCTGTCGGCGCCATGCATGAAGAAACCTGGTGGCTGTGCTGACTCTGACAACATATCCCGAGTGAGCCATGTTTCCGTGAAACAGAGAATGTTACAATCTCTGATGTCTCTCTGGAAGGTAACTCGTGCCCTAATTACGTCTTCCTTGTTGTCTAAAGACTGGGCATTGGCGAGTAATATGCTCGGAAGTGGTGGAAGGTGTGCTCGCCTTCTAAGTCTGACCAGGAGGCCGCTCCGTCTGCCTCTCCTGCAGCGACGACGTTGTTTTGGGTCGGCCTCTGGGATTAGATCCAATGTCCAGGATGGAGGTCTGAACAAAGGATCTGCTTCGGGAAAGTCGTATTCCTGGTCGAAATGTTGGTAAGTTGACGTCGCTCTTACATCCAATAGTTCTCTCCGGCTGTATGTACTAACACTTAAGATGTTCTGGGCTAACAATGTAAGAAGTAATACCTAAAACAACTAATTACTGCATAGTTTTCTTAAGGACTTGAAGCGAGGTGACCATCTCTGTCGGCGCCATCTTGCTACAGTCTCTTGCTATCTCTCTCTGTCTGTCTCTCTTTCTCAATCTCTCTGTCCATAATTCTTACTCTTTCTCCCTTTATTTCCATTTCTCCCTCTTCCACTCCCTCTCCTCTTCCCCTCTTCATTCCAAAAGTACAGCTGTTGATTCTCAAAATAACATCAACAATCAATCAATCCAATCAATCCAACATGAGAACAATATAATGGGAGTGAAAGAGGTAAAAGAGAGAGAAAAGAACGAGTGAAAGAAAGAGAGAAGCATGGTGTTAATAAAGCAGTTAGCTCTCAGAAGTATCCTTGTCTAATTAATAAATCTGTTTCCCCACACACACACACACACACACACACACACACACACACACACAGGGTGAGGAAGGAGGGCCACAAGGGGCCCAGAGGCCAAGGGAAGAGAGGGAGAGGAGCTAACTTGTGATGAATTAATCATCTCTGTGAGCATCTTCTGAAATGAATTCATTAGCAGGTACACCTGCAGTACTAACGCTGCTTTGCGCTGTCTGGGCTGGGGTGACAGGATTCATACATTAATACATTAAAAGGTGAGACAGGAGGAGAGGAGACACCTAGCTGATCCAAAATAAACTCCACAACTGTGGAGCAGAGCAGTGAGTGATGGTTGTAAAGTGATTTGATGATGTCTTGTATGCTGGGTTTTAGACTTCTTCTTTTGTTTTAAAATTGGTAGAGATAAGACATAATGTATCATTTTGATAGTGTATTCATATTATATTTATAGAAGCAGGCCTGTATGGAAAACACGTCTGTTGTTTTGAGTTTCCTAGCTTCCTCATATCACCCTTCCCTCTCTTCCTCCATTGCGGAGGAGAGAGGGAGGGAGAGCTYTCTCCTCCGTCCTCGCTCTACTGTTTCTGCTGACCACTAAGGATATATTAAAGATTGTAGGATTTTAGGAATGTTAATTAATTTGATTACGTGTGTGGAAGGGGGATCTATGGTCAGTTGGGTGGAGTGGGCAGGGGTGGAAGGAGGTGGAGTGGGGTGAGGTGTTGGGGGGGGGGATTCTGTTGAAGATGAATAGGTCCTCTGGCTTGGGCCTCTGGCAGCCTGGCTACGCCTAACCCTAATTTATAGTGTGTGCTGCCACATATTCAATGCACTTTCAATTCACGTTCCTACCACACACACACACACACACACACACACATATGGTCGAGGATGTGGAGGTGAACACACACACAAAGCCTTTATTACCTCTCTCATTAATAGAAATCTAATCATTACCCCCTCTCCCCTGGTACACACACACACATACAAGCTGATACGCTAGGGGCGAGGAGAGCCCTTCTTAGGGATGAGAGCGCTGACATTTTCATTTCATATTTAATAGACCTGTGGTGATGATGGCACTTAACGTTTTTATTCTGTTATTTATTATTCCTTTGGTAGGGATGTGGTGTCACTGATGGTTTTACACACACAGTTTGTTTAACAGTGACATCCCCCTGTGTAATAACAGTGCGGGGGAGATAACCTGGATATGACCTTTTTTGGAAAAATCTTCCAAAAGTGGTGGAATGGCAAGCCTGTGGAAATTGTTATAGAATCAGCTTGAACCCCTCTGTTGACGATGYTTGGACCTACTTTTTTATATTTTCAGTGGTATTGTTAACAAGCACATCCCCACAAAGACAATTTGAATTAAATACAGGTTCAGCCCCTGGTTCAACCTTGAATTGACAGCGTTACTTCACCTCAAGAACACCATTTGACAAGAGGCTCGGCACACAAAGTCATTCAGGGAAATGAGAGAGAWGTGTGCTCAGTGTATTCGGAAGGCTAAAGTTAGTTACTTTGACGAGCAGTCCTCTCTCTGTGGGTYTAACCCCAAGAAGTTCTGGAAAATGGTAAAAGACCTGAAGAATAAACCCAGCTCACAGCTGGCCATGTCCCTTAATGTTGATTATGTGGTTGTTACTGTTAAGGAGCGTATGGCTGAGTTCTTTAATCACCACTTCATTATGTAAGGATTCCTGTTTGACTCAGGAATCCTGAGTCCTGAGTGAGTGAGTGTCCTGAGTGTTGGACGGCTTCCCGTCCAACACTTCCTCATATCCCAGCCCCTCTAATACGACTAGCCCTGATGTTCCTCCCACTTCTTCCTCTGCCCTGCTACACAGCTTCTCCCTGCAGGCGGTCACTGAGTCTGAGGTGCTAAAGGAGCTCCTTAAACCTGACCCTAAAAAAACATCTGGGTCAGATGGTTTAGATCATGGGTGACAAACTCATTCCATGGAGGGCCTTGTGTCTGCTGGTTTTAAGACTTMGACAACCAGGCGAGGGGAGTTATTTACTAATTAGTAACCTTAATTCATCAATCAAGTACGAGGAAAGAGTGAAAACATGCAGACACTCAGCTCTCCGTGGAATGAGTTTGACTCCTATGGTTTATATCCTTTCTTCATTAAGGTTGCAGCCCCTATCATCGCCGAGCTTATCTCTCACTTTCTAAACCTGTCTCTCCTCTCTGGGGAGGTTCCCAGTGCTTGGAAGGGAGCCACGCTGCGTCCTTTATTTAAAGGGGGAGATCAAGCTGATTCTAACTCTTATAGGCCAATTTCTATCTTTGCCCTGTTTATCAAAAGTGTTGTAAAAACGTGTCAATAATCAACTGGCTTTCTTGATGTCTGTAGTATTCTCTCTGGTTTCCACTCAGGTAATGGATGAGTCACTGCAACCTTAAAGGTCCTAAATGATGTCACCACTGCCCTTGACTCTAAGCAATGTTGTGCTGCTATTTTTATTGACTTTGCCAAAGCTTCTGATACGGTGGACCATTTAATTATTGTGGGTCGGCTAAGGAGTATTGGTGTCTCTGAGGGGTCTTTGGCCTAGTTTGCTAACAAACTCTTAGAGTGCAATGTGTAAAGTCAGAACATCTGCTGTCTCAGCCACTGCCTGTCACCAAGTGAATACCCCAAGGCTCGATCCCAGGCCCCACTCTCTTCTCAATTTACATCAACAACATAGATCAGGCAGTAGGAAGCTCTCTCATCCATTTATATGCAGATGATACAGTCTTATACAAAGCTTTATTCGCATCCCGCAAGCTTTCTCTGCACTTAACCATGTTCTGAACACCTCCAAAACAAGGGAAGAAGAATGCCCCTCTCCCCACCAGTGTGATTACTACCTTTGAGGGTTTAGAGCTTGAGGTAGTCACCTCATACAAGTACTTGGGAATATGGCTAGACAGTAAACTGTCCTTCTCTCAGCACATATCCAAGCTGCAGGCTAAGGTTAAATCTAGACTTGGTTTCCCTTTTCACCCCAGCTGCCAAATTACGGACACGTAAGGGAAGGATACTCTCGAGCAGCTAGATGTTCTTTACCATTCGGCCATCAGATTTGCCACCAATGCTCCTTATAGGACACATCACTGTACTCCATACTCCTTTGTAAACTGGATATCTCTGTATACCCGGCGCAAGACCCACTGATTCATGCTTATTTATAAAACCCTCTCAGGCCTCACTCTCCCCTATCTGATATACCTACAGCACCCATTCTGCCAGTCACATTCTGATTAAGGTCCCAAAAGTGCACACATCCCTGGGTCGCTCCTCTTTTCAGTTCGCTGCAGCTTTTATCTCCATCTCTACATTCAAAGACTCAATCATGAACACTCTTACTGACACTTGTGTCTGCGTCCCGTGATGTGTTGTTGTCTCTACCTCTTTGCCCTTCGTGCTGTTGTCTATACCTAACAAGGTTTGTACCCTGTTTGTGCTGTTACCATGTTGTACTGCTGCCATGTTGTGTTGATGCCAGGTTGTCTTAGGCGTCTCTTTATGTAATGTTGTGGTGTCTCTCTTGTTCTGATGTGTGTTTTATCCTACATTTTTATTTTTTATACCTGCCCCCATCCCCATAGGAGGCCTTTTGCCTCTTGGTAGGCCGTAATTCTAAATAAGAATTTCTTCTTAATTGTCTTGCCTAGTTAAATAAAGGTTAAATAAATAAATAAAGGTGGCCATGACGGTATGAGGGCTAGATTGGGAATTTAGTCAGGACACCAGGGTTAACATCCTTACTCTTACAATAAGTGCCATGGGACTTTTAGTGACCACAGAGAGTCAGGACACCTGTTTAACATCTCATCCGAAAGACGGCATCCTACACAGGGCAATGTCCCCAATCACTGCTTCCTACTGGCCCTCCACACCACTTCCAGCAGCATCTGGTCTCCCATCCAGGGACCAACCCTGCATAGCTTCAGAGGCAAGCCAGCAGTGGGAGTCAGGGTGGTATGCTGCTGTTATGTTTTATTTGTGTTCTGTTGGTTGTGCTGTAGCTGGTCTCCAGTTGTTGGGCTCTCGCTTGTCGACCAGAACCATGGCGTTTGGCTAGGCTGGCTAAGCTAATAGCTATCTGGCTAGCTTGCTGGCTAAGATAACTGCATATAGCTAACATTCCTTGATAACATTCTTTGATAACTGGTTAGTAATTGATAACTGTAATTCCAAAACTTTGGCTTACTTTCATTTAGCTGTAGGCTAGGTGTTGATAGCAAATGGCTGAGTCAGGCAGTGCTAACGTAGCATTATCAGGCTAGTAGAGCTAACGTTAGCAAGCTAGTTGGCTAGCAACCTTGCAAGTTGATTTGTAACAGTACATTCATAAAGTGTTTGCTTTCATGTTGGCTGAAAATGTAATTGAAAAGAGCAGTCATGAGTGCAAACGATTTGGTTTAATTTGAAGTTACACATTTAAAGGTATTTCTGTTGGAGTTTACATTATAGGGGATAGGCTGGCTTGCCGGGTCCTCCATATTACATCACACACCAGATTTTTTTCTGATGGGTTTTATGTAATAACTTGAAAAATAGTAGGTGTAACTTTACATTGGGACTTTTGATGCAAATACTAAAGCAAATCCATGTGTTACATGTGGCTACGTTTATGCTACCTACCATTTAAATACTTAACAATGGGCTTGTCCTTTTAACACTGTGGCAGGGTCAAGCTATAATTGCATATTCCCCAGTGAATGTGAGTGATACCCACCCATGACTGTGTTGGTTAGTGTAAAATACATTGTTGTTGCATTTAAACATTTTCATTCTGAAGTCACCAAGTGTCTAAAATAGAAGTAAATGCATTATGACTGCAGATTATACATTTCCTAAGGTTTTAAATTAAGACCTATTTATCCTTATCATTGGGGACTGAAAATCCTGTCTCATTGAACACATCAGACCTGCAAGTCACAATACACTGGTTTGTGAAGTGATTAGCAATTCTTATCAAAATCCAGCCAGAGGGAGGATAGCAAAGAATTGGAATATTTTAACACCCACAACCTGCACCAAGATTGACTGCTTTGCCGAAGAGCTTAAATTAGACTACCTCAACCATCTAAACTGGAACAACCATCTCAGTAACGTGTGCAATAAGTCCAACCCCCTTACAGATTGGATTAGTTTAGAGAAATGTAAGTTATTTATCTTTGTATAGTACAAGATCAATTTATCAATCAATGTGCAAAACCTGCAACAAAACAAGCTGGGAAATATGATGAGACCCCGCCCATGTCTTGTTCAAGAGGAGAGAGTTAAACTAAAATGAACTCAACCACAGTCGAGTAACAACACCACCTCGCGATTGAAAACCTTTCTTGAATCAAATGTCCTGTTCAGTTGGGCTGAAATGGAGGTAAGGTGACAGACATTCCCAACAATGATCTGAATAAAAGGCATGGAACATCACATCAATTTCTAATGAGTAAATGCACTCTAAACAGGACAATGGGAAAGTTAAGAGTACGGTTTAAAGTCTGAACCCTTAGGAGATTTAGGTGTTCTCCTCGTTGGAAACTGACTGGAAAAAGCTGACTATCATGTTTAATCTTGCAATCTAAATGCCTGCGTTGAAGATGAGAACACTTATTTTCAAATCTAAATGCGTAATGTGAAGTTTTAAACAATGATGTTTAGGTTATGAACATCTCACATGTTTCATGGCTTTACAGTGTGACAAATTAAAACATTGCAATAGTCCATGACTCTTGAAAAATAATATGGTTGTCTATAATGAGATGTTTTGCTTCTTACCTTGCACGAATGGATTCTATATTTTCACCATCTTTGCCTGTCACTCGGATGAATTCATTCCATTCACTCTATGGCGGTATGGCACTCCGCCAGGAGACTGTCTGGCTCTCTCTTGGGATAAATGGGACATCTCACCGGCCTGTTGGTGCTCGTGCTGTCACAATGGCGCTCGTGAGCAGTTACAGCGCGCGGCATTGTCTCTTCATTAAACTCCTGCCAGCGCGGGACAATAACTCCTCGAGTCTCCGTCTCCAACGGCTACAAAGACGGCTGAAGGGTTTGTTTTCTTCAGTTCGTGAATAAATAGAAAAAGAACAGATCAGACAAAGAGAAAAGAGTAGAGACCTATTCTACAAAATGGTATTTTGTCTCCTTTAAAAGAGATGATTTGGTATTAATAATATAGGAGGACTTGTCACCTTATTTGACGACGGATGTCAGTAAGTAGCCGAGGCTAGGCCCTATATCCTAGCTGGAAATGTTTGGGCCTTTTAATGACTGAAGACAGTAGCTTGCTAAACCTGTAAACAAATAAGGCCAGCCAAACCTCTCCTTTAAACAAAAATTATATGAAACACCCAATCAATTGTCAAGTTGTGTTTGTGAAGGCGGTGAATAATTTACAAAATGCCAATGAAAAGAATGATGAAAACAATTTAAAGATTGAATTCCATAAACAAAGGGTTGTAACGCCATATCTCTTCTCATCTCCCCACATGTCCCCTCCAATCTCCTCATCACATTTCCTCCTTTCTTCTCTCTTCCACCCATCTTTGACATTCAGACACAACCACTGGAGATGGTAGTGTGTGATGTGCTCTGACTAGTAGCTCTCTGTGGGTTTGGAGACAGAGGGACGATTGGGGACGTTGGGCGACATGACATGCGCTGTCCTGCCCCTGTCTCCCACCGTGTGTGTGTGTGTGGTGGTTGTTGTTGTGTGTGTGTGTGTGTGTGTGTGTGTGTGTGTGTGTGTGGTGGACGGACAGACGGACAGACAGGACCTGGCTGAGACAAATTGGGCAAGAGGAATCAGGTCCCAAACACCTGCCTGCTACTTGACAGTCATTACTACACTCACTCTTGTCCTCTCACCTGCCCATGTCACAGAGCATGCATATGTCACAGTAGCAATATGAACAGAGCACACCAGGCCAAATAGGATGGTACGGATGGGTTAGGCCCAATTCTTTTTTAATACAAAAATACAATTAACTTTAACAGTATCCTCCCCTCAGGTATGTAGCTACACAGTACATTTTGCAGTGTTAAAAGTCCTTAAGGATCGGTGTCCCGCTAGCGGGACAACTTCCGATTAAACTGGAGGGCGCGTAATTCAAATAAATTCTACTGAATATTATGGATTTTAAACATTTTGGTACGTATAAGTGTCTTATATCAACTGAAAGCTTAAATTCTTCTTAATCTAACTGCATTGTCCAATTTACAGTAGCTATTACAGCGAAAAATATGTCAAGCGATTGTTTGAGGACGGCGTCCCACATCAAAATATTTTTCCACCGGCACAGGTTTCATACATTCACATATAAAAAGGTAATATTCACTTACTTTTTGAAAATCTTCCTCTGATTTGTCATCCAAAGGGTCCAAGCTATAACATGTAGTGTCGTTTTGTTAGATAAAATCCTTCTTTATATCCCAAAATGTCTGTTTAGTTGACGCCATCGATTTGAGTAATCCACTCGTTCAACTTGCAGAGAAAGGAATCCGAAAATGTATCCCTAAACTTTGTTTCAACAAGTCAAAATACATTTCTATTTAGTCCTCAGATACCCTAAAATGTAATCAAACTATAATATTTATTTCGGAAAGAAGTATGTCCAGTAGGAAATCGATTTTAGCAGGTGCGTAATTTCTTCATGGCGCGCAAACACGGATTTCCAAGACTGTGTCCTTCTACTAAAACTATTATTTATTTTTCGTTTTTGAAGTTACACACCTGAAACCTTGAACATAGACTTCTGACACCCTGTGGAAGCCATAGGAATTGCATCTATTTTACAATATGAGCTTTCTCTTGCATTTCTAAGAGGATGGTCTCTCTCAAAAAAAATCTGGTTGTTTTTCTTTAGATAATTTCCTACCATATCTATTGTGTTATCTTCTCCTACATTATTTTAACATTTCTACTAACTTTGAAGTGTTTTTCTTTCCAATGGTACCAATTATATGCATATTCTGGCTTCAGTGCCTGAGCTACAGGCAGTTTACTTTGGGCACATCATTCAGGGGGAAATGAAGAAAAAAGGGGCCTAGCCCTAAAAAGTTTTAAATCCACACTTAAATAATTCATTTTAACACCTACAGAGTGTAAAAAGTACTCTGATTATTGTGTTACATTTTGAGTATTAATGTAACACTTCGTAGTGTAAAGAATTAACACTGAATTACACTTGCCAGTGTTAATCAAATGTAACACTATGGAGTAACTCTCACAGAGTTATTTCTATTCAACACTAGTGTTAATCTAGAGTTAACTCCTATTAGTGTTACAGTGTTACAGTAAGTGATTTTGGGTGTTGTTTTAACACTATATGGTGTAAAGCCTAATTATCATATTTCCCATGGTGCCTTTTATTTGAGTGAATTGTAGAGTTACCACCCATGGCCAATTTGCTGTGTAGAGGGCTCCCAGGAGGATAACTTAGAGGGAAGGAATACCAAAAACCATTGATAGTAAATTGACCACCCACCATCACCAGCACAGCTTTATCAAATATAGAAAATAAGATAAATAATCAGTGCCACCACATCCCTACCAGAGCACAATTAAATAAATAACAAAATAAAAATACATTAAGTGCCGTAATCACTACAGGTCTATTAAATATGAAATTAAAATGTCAGTGCTATCACCACTAAGAAGGCACTTAGGGGCTATTCTCTCCCCTAACATATCTGTGTGTGTGTGTGTGTGTGTGTGTGTGTGTGTGTGTGTGTGTGTGTGTGTGGTGTGTGTGTGTGTGTGTGTGTGTGTGTGTGTGTGTGTGTGTGTGGTGTGTGTGTGTGTGTGTGTGTGTGTGTGTGGTTGTGTGTGTGTGGTGTGGTGTGTGTGTGTGTGTGTGTGTGGTCTCTAACAGCATGGCCAGGCCAGGGCTGTAAAGTAGTGATGGAAAACCAAGGTTTTTTAAGGCTTTGGCACTTTCACCAAATTGTGCTGAAAAATGGTTCAGTACGCCAGTGGTTCGCAACTTTCTTTGGTTACTGAATTTTTCTCTACCAGGAGTACCCCTGAAGTACCCCCTCATGTGCATTTTATCAGGAAGCCTATGGTCTCATGAGTCTTCTTGGGTCCTAAAACCCTTGTTGGGAACCACTGCATTACGCTGAGCTTCATTATCGGTTCACAATGGACATTAATGACATCTGCTGGTCAGCCATAAATAGCAGCATGTGATTATCATAGGTGTTTATTTTTCTCCATAGTTTTCATCAAAACTCTGTGGCGCAGCGGTAAGTCGTTGGCTTTAGTAGCCTATAATCAGTAGGAATACCAGTTTTGCCAGTCATGCTTCCTTTTTTTCCCTTCCTTTTTCCTTCTATTTTTCAAAAACTGAATTTATGCCATTATTTAGGATGCTTAGGACAGAACCTTATACTGTACTAAATACAACAAATGATTTGAACAACAGTGCAGTAAGTGTGGTTTTACATAAAAACAAATTCAACATAGTGTGCCTTCAACAGGATTCAACCTCATACCCTCAAATCCCTGAACGCTCCATAGTTTCATACTCTACCTGCTAAGCTACCAGTCCAGTTAAACTTTTCGTTCAAGATCCTAACTATATTTGTAAGTATGGTGTCCAGTAGTGCTTGTTGTTTGAAAGCAGCTTGGAATCAAAGAATGCACCGGAATCACAGCGAAATCAGTGTGATCTCGCATTTTTCAACACACGGTTTAAAAAAGCACATGATCAAACAAAGCATCGGACGTAATTTATGACGTACTTCTGATAAACACTGTTTTGAAGTTAGTTGCTTAGCGATTTCGACCCATGCCTCAGAGCTCTGGTATCAAACTTAACATCACTACTGTAAAGGACTTGATTGTCTGCCCCTGCCCTGACTTCATTTTACTGGATGGATTTTACTATCACAAACTCCTTAATCCTATACTGTATCTTAACGATTAATCCTAATACATTATACTGCAAGCCATCTGGGTATGATATATATTTTTTATTCTTTAACTAGGCAAGTCAATAAAGAACACATTCCTATTTACAATTACGGCCTACCCCGACCAAACCCTAACCCGGATAATGCTGGGCCAATTGCGCACCGCCCTATGGGACTCCCAATCATGGCCGGTTGTGATAAAGCCTGGAATCAAACCAGGGTCTGTAGTGACGCCTTTAGCACTGAGATGCAGTGCCTTAGACCGCTGCGCCACTCAGGAGCCCCTTTCCCACCTAATCATCCCCAGCTTCCAATTGGGTCATTCATCCCCCTCTAACTATTTCCCAGGTTATTGCTGTAAATGAGAATGTGTTCTCAGTCAACTTACCTGGTAAAATAAGGGATAAAAAAAGCAGAGACTTACAGATTGATGGAAGAGGCCCATCCGATGGTAAAACTTTTAAAAGAGTGCAGGCTGAGCGAGGGGGAGGCGGGCGCTTCACCTGGCCAAAGGAGAGTCAGTGAGGGAAATCCAATAGCTATATAGCGATAAAAATACAAAATAGATAGATTCCAGATGTCAGTCAACTAGCGCGCTAGGACTAAGCCAGGGTGGGAAAAGTTACAAAACTCAAGAGAACAGGCTGAAAAGTTGACAAAACAAAAACGAGAACAGATGAGGTACTATACAATTAGAGCAAGCAGATATAATTGTTTCTTTCGTTTTGAGCCCACAGAAAGAAGGCACCAGCGCCTGCAAGGCTAACGGGTTCCCACCAGATAACAAAGCCACAAAGTCGGTGAAAAGCATGAGGATGCTAACGTTAGCCAGCTTGAGCTAGCATACGAACTCAGTAGCACAGAGTAGATTCTCCATATGACATTAAGAAATGATGCATTGTGGGTCATTTAAAAGATATCCGGAAATAAGTTAAAACATATGTAATAACCCAAAAACATAACAATGTTTGTAGTTATAGGTAGACAAATTGTGACTACAACTAATGTTACTAAGGTTTGACCACCCTGTGTTGTTACTTCGGTGAGTAAAAAATCATGCTTCCTACCCTTTTAAACCTAAATGCCTTGTGCTGAATAAATGTGTTCATGTGTTTAAAAAGTGTTACAGCGAATAAACATCTTCTGGTGTTTAAAATCTTAACACTGACACTTTTTCATTGAAATTCTATATGCCTTGATGCATTTAAAAACTGTTACAGAAAAGTGTTTAGTTATGTGTTCAGATCCTAAACACTTGTGTTAGGTTATTAGCCTAACTATTAATTAATCAATTGCTGTCAGGCTACATATTTCAAACAATGTAGGCCTATTTAATTTAATACAAAATGCAACGGCATGGGGGATCAAAATCTTTGTAGCCTATGAAGTTCTTGTCGCACCCAACCTCATCCCTGTTCTCGCTTCCTCCCTTTCCCTCTCCCTCTCTTCCTCTGTTGCCCTTCTCCTCTTAATCAATGCGATAAGTTACCCCCTCGCATTTCTCCTCGTGCACTGGTGCCCTACATCAGCTCTCAACCGCCATCTGCACAACTCCAGGTAAACGCTCCGTAAGCACTTTACCAGAAACGCTTGTTCTTTTGGTATTTTTCTGCTTTCTTGTTGTTTTGTTGTTATGCTATTCCCCCTCTCTTCCTCTTAAAAAAAACAGTTCTGACACTCATTAAAATTGAAAAGAGGAGAAACATCAAGAGAAGGAAGCGAGGCAGTTGGTGCGCTCGCCTCTATCCAACCTGCGGTCACACACATCATCATGTGTGTGTGGGGAGATAGACATAGACAGGGCATGTTATTATCTAGAACAGGGAGATCAGACTCCCGCTTTCTCCCCTCTCGATTCACAAACCAGCTCACATAAAGACGATCAATTATGGATCAAATGAACGCTAGTCTTTAATTCATTGCCTCGTCGCCTCCATATCCTCCCATCCCATAGGCCTACTTTAGGTGTAGTAAGAGGAAAGACAGTGTTAGAGGGTCATAACAATGAGGTAAGAAGTCTGTCATACAACCACAACCACAAACTCCTAGGGGTTCTGGGAGGCCCTGTTTATGGGGCCCTGGTTAGCTATGGAAGTGTGGAGGCCAGCGTCCTCAGGCATCCCTCTTTTTTCACCCTTTCACTGTCCCTGCCACAGTATGTGTCAGGGGCAAAAGTTTTTCTCTGTCAACATCGAGGAGGCTCTTGTAAAACATTTGCTGGTGACACTGTCAGTGATTTATTTAGAGTTCAAGGCACAATTAACCAGCATGGCTACCACAGCATTCTGCAGCAATACGCCAACCCATTTGGTTTTTGCGCTTAGTGGGACTATCATTTGTTTTTCAACAGGACAATGACCCAACACACCTCCAGGCTGTGTAAAGGCTATTTGACCAAGAAGGAGAGTGATGGTGCTGCATCAGATGACCTGGCCTCCACAATCAGCCAACCTCAACACAATTGATATGGTTTGGGATGAGTTGGACCACAGAGTGAAGGAAAAAGCAGCCAGCAAGTGCTCAGCAAATGTGGGAAGTCCTTCAAGACTGTTGGAAAAGTATTCCTCGTGAAGCTGGTTGAGATAATGCCAAGTGTATGCAAAGCTGTCATCAATGCAAAGATTGGCTACTTTGAAGAATCTCAATGTAAAATATATTTTGATTTGTTTAACACTTTTTTGGTTACTACACGGTTCCATATTGTTATTTCATAGTGTTGATGTCTTCACTATTATTCTACAATGTATAAAATATTTAAAATAAAGAAAACTCTTGAATGAGTAGCTGTGTCCAAACTTTTGACTGGTATATATGTATTTATTATATTATTTTTTATACATCTTCCATTTGGCACATCTTTGGTAATGCGGTTTACAGCAGCAATAACAAATGTGTTGACTTAACAACTGCGTCTGAGTTTTGAAGGACCCTTACCCCCTTTTGTTCCATGCTGGCTGAAGACCTAGCTAGCCAGTAAGTAGCGAACAATAGACACAGATTAAAGGGGAAACCTATAAGTATCTTTGCCATTGATAGGGTAAACTTTTAATAATATTTGATGACACCCTAAAGTCAAATTATGGCACCTGTAAAGGAGCTATATAAACCACACCCCTCTGCAATCATACCTTCTCTGATGTTGGTTACAAGGCAGTACTTAATTAAATGAGGTAAGAGAATATTATGTTGCCATTGATGTATTAAAATGTTAGTTTTATTAGAGAATCCAAGCGTTTACCATGGGGAGGGGACCAGTAACTTTATAATCAAACTTTATCAATGTAGAAGCAAAAGTCATTTTTCATACTTTGATCTCCTTTCCTTCAAATATCATCAAATGACAAATGATAAATRATTTTGACTGTTCATGACCTTCAAATACTATAGCAAAGTGGTAACTCTCCCAACAATGGGACATGCATAGGCACTTGAGGAGAGTCTTGGGTAAGTCTCACAAAAGCTGCAAAAGCATCAGTGCTCAACATACAGATGAACCGGAATGACATTTACTGTCACAGGTGGCCAAAAATAACTATCTGAAAGCCATTCCCCTACTAAGCCACACCTCCGGTCTTCGGATTTTACCCGGTGGGTCATAGCTCAATAACCCAGCATCAGTAACCCAATAAACTAACTGAGTGACCCAATTGGCTGGGTTCTTTGAAGAACAGGGGGTTCTTTGAAGTATGAAGAATACAATTGAACATAGCTGAATAAAATAGAAAGGATATTTTCTCCAAACTATTTCCGAGGGAGTGAGCACATGTGGCTGTTCTGTGTTGAGTGTCTATTAATAAACAACTTATTTATACAACTTTAGTTTTGATACAAATGTTAGGATACACTGTATATTTAGATGTTTAATACATTCTAAGGCTGCATGATGCGACTAATGATAATTTGAAAAAAGTTGTATGAAAGGCATGACCTCCGCTCTGTTTCTTGCACAGGCTGCACACACTTCATCAGTCTCTCATTTACAATTTGACAAGCACTTGATGACATTCTCACCCATCAGACAATTCTTAATTTAATCTGGTCTTTACATATAGCCTACTAATATATATGTGTGAAATTCTTTATTATTTAGAATGGCCCACAAAAAAAACATGCCATCCATAGCCTGCACTCAAATAGCGAATGGAGGTTATGTGCGGTTAGGTTTTAATATGCAAGCATAGGTGGCATGTCCATAAGGCTAGGGGAAGCTAAGCTTTCCCTAAAGTAAATTGAATTAAATTGCAAAAATTATATACCCTAATTAGCCTACCCCTATCCATACAGAAATAAATGAAATAATCCAAAATAGGCTACTAAAGCATGCTTTGGCCACAGAGAATCATTAGCGTCAAAAAACTCTGTTTTCATATGCGATTGCACTATGACTGGGCTTATAAGAACACATATTTACTAGGCTCTGTAGGCTCTGTGCTGTCCAACCGCATTCCGTGGGTMCTAGGCCTAGGCTATAGGCTGCGTTTTGAGTTATTTGGCCACATTAGTTGTGATACAAACTTTAATAAAACATATAGGCCTGTCTGCTAGGCCAGTGGTTCCCAACCTTTTTCAGTTACTGCACCACAAACTAAATTTTGCTCTGCCAGGACTACCCCTGAAGTACCCCCTCATGTGTATTTTACCAGGAAGCCTATGGTCTCATGAGTCTTCTCAAGTACCCCCTGTGGATAGGACAAGTACCCCCAGGAGTCCTAGTGTCACGCCCTGATCTGTTTAACCTGTCCTTGTGATTGTCTCCACCCCCTCCAGGTGTCACTTATTTCCCCCAGTGTATTTATCCCTGTGTTTCCTGTCTCTCTGTGCCAGTTTGTCTTGTATGTTTCCAAGTCAACCAGCGTTTTTCCCTTTCTCCTGCTCTTTGCATCCTCCTTTTTCTAGTCCTCCCGGTTTTGACCCTTGCCTGTTTCTGGACTTTGTACCTGCCTGCCTGACCATTCTGCCTGCCTTGACCACGAGCCTGGTTGGGATCCATTGGGCTAGGCTACATGATGTGTTAGACTATGATTAGAAAAGTTTGATTAGAAAAAGGCATGTGCTGTTTCTTGCCTTAGACTGCACACGCTGTGCATCATTCACAAGTGATAATATTGTCACCCATCAAACTAATCTTAATTAAATCTGGTCTTTACAAATATTAAATAATATACCATATGTGTGAAATTACTTTTGATTTAGAATGGACCATTATCATGCACCTGTCGTAATAGAAGCAGTGTAAAAGAAATACGTCATCAGTATGCACTTAAATAGCGAATGGAGAACGCTTTTCCCGCAGCTCATTTTCATGTCAACCAGGTAGGCTACTACTGTTGTAAAGCAAAGTAATCTGCTYAATATTAGGAAAGTTGAGAAATAAATATAGTAGGCCTAGCCTATAGAAAGCTGATGGGATCCTCTTTTTAATAGAGGCCATCAAAACACTGTTTGCTCACGCAATAGCCTATAGAAATGCTGGGCAACATGAGCTCCTGGGCTCTCACGAAGTGTTTGATTTAATTTTTGAGTTATTTGCATTAATGTCAGAGTGACAATAGAGCACTGAGTACCAGGCCATTAGCGACTGGCAGTTTGCAAGTTTAGTAGGGCTACTAATGACCATCAGTGGCATCAGAACGCAGTTTTGGAGAAGCCTAGTTACCATGACTAAACGGTCAAGGGGAATTTGACTGCGGTCATGACTCGTGACCACTGGTGTGGCGGTAATACGGTCACCGTAACAATCCTAATCACTTCTTACTTTTCTCCATCTGTCTCGCTCTCTCGCTCTCTCTCTCCCCTTCACTCTCTCTCTCTCCCCCCTCTCATTCCCTCTCTCCCTACCTCTTGTCCTCCATCACTCCTCTCATTCATAATTTATCCGGAGGCTGATTTTGTGCCGACACAACCCATGCGTGGCAGAGCAAACCCTCTCTCTGGTTTCACCCTGGCTGGGTGGCCTGCTGTATGCTGATTGGCCACTTCCTCCTGGAACAGGAAACAGCTGTCTGTCGATAAAGACAGGAAGTGAAAGGCAGCACTAGCCTCCTCAGGTTAGCCCATGCTTTTAGGTGTTAGATATCCATTACAACCCCCCATACGGTATATACACGCACGCACGCACGCACGCACGCACGCACGCACGCACGCACGCACACACACACAACACACACACACACACACAACCACACACACACACACACACACACAACACACACACACACACAAATGTCATGCACATACATTAACTCACACTAATTTAAATCATGCACATACACTTAATTCTTATCCTCCTTCACATGGTGTCAAATATGTTACAAGTATAGGGCAATGGTACATTGAATACACACATGAAGACACATAGCCCACCCATACGCACACAGACACACAGGTGAGTGTGTCCTCTTAGGTTAGGTGTTGAATATCCCTTACCTGTGGGCTTCAGTGAGTCTCTGGCAGGCTATGCTATGCCACTGTCTGGAGGGCGAGGGGAGGCGGGGCAGATCGATAACCCAGGGGTCATGGAAATATGGCAGGCCCTACTAACAACACTGACATGGTGAAGTCAGGGACAGCTAAGAATGCAGCATCTTCAAAGGGAACTAAACAATAACTCGACAACTGAACATTTATGCTAAAAGGGTTCATACAGCACCATACTGTGATTACAAATCTGTTGCTGAACCTTAACAGTTTCATCCTTAACATTTTTTTCAGTTTATCATGACATGAACAATGTTGCTTGGTTAACGACTGCTTTCAATAAAGGAGCGACATAGTAGTAAATTATTACAGCGTATTCTCACTTGTACAACAGCTTGATGCATTTGAATATCTACAGTCTTAGTGCCTAAAGTATACAGAAAAACAAGGGCACGAGGGTAGTACACCTCTGCTCTAATCAATAAGTTGGAGTATCAATGTCATCGATAACTTCATTTGACTGTGTTTGGAAAATATTTAATTTCCAGTACTTTTAATCTCTCGTGGACAGATTCTCGTGCGGATGATACATGGTTTCCACTAGATTCCACAGCCACAAAGTCAAAATAGTCTGTTTCGTTAAAATTCAGTAAGTACAGCAGGCTTTCTCGTAGTGAAAAATGTGTGTGAAGAATCACTTATGTATAGAGTCTAATCATATGCTTAAGACTGGACAGTCACATATTTCAACCCGGGTAGTAAGGTCATATGGCGACCAGATCAATCAATCTGGATCAGATAAATATTGGTAACATAGTACTGAAGCAGTAACAGTCAGTAAGCCTTAGAGCTGGTGTAGAAGAGGGACAGACCGTGGAAGGGAGAATGTTGCTGACCACCAGAGAACTAGAGCAAAGTACGGCCCGCCGGGAACTTGAATCCGACCCACAAGACTGTAGTGATGCCTAAAGCACTGCGATGCAGTGCCTTAGACCGCTGCACCACTTGGGAGGCCCCCRCCAATTGATTTGAAMAAATAATTGGTCCCCTAAATAAAGCAGGTCTCCGTTGAATTTTAAAATCCCAATGTGGCTCTCGATCCAAAAAGTTTGCCCACCCCTGAACTAGAGGGACCAGTAAACATGGACACCACCAGAGACGTAGAGAGGTCAATGATCAGGACCATGGAAAGCACCTGGCTATAACCTCTGCTTGACCCTCACAGCTGAATTCACACGGTAGTCAGCCACCCAGAAGCAGAGAACTTCTACCGTCGTACAAGCAACAATCTCTACGTAGCCCAAACGTTCATCTAGATTTTGTAAGTGTATGACAAGTGACAATAGATTTTAATTCTGTATAAAAACATATATAGTTGAAACAAAGACAGATGTATTGTATTTCAGTTTAAACAGAGCGAATAAAACCAGCCCCTTTCACTGTGCTTTAGGTGGTTTCAGAGAAAGCTTTTTAAAATGTGCAAATCAGCGTGCGAGCATCGTCACAAACCATTTCTCCTTAACTCATCTCAAATCAAACTGATCTTCAATCCTCTGTTTTCTTCTATGATAATGAATTGTGTACCTTTGATATTAAAGGCTCACTTAAATAGTTAAAACTAACTCTATGACACTGTGAGACTTCGCACAGGAACAAACCATTTGCCCTGATTATGCCCTTTACCAGTGAGAGGAAGATGGTTGTCAGTCTATTGTCTACCAGTCTATTGGACATTAACTCCACGTCTCTCTGTAACCTCAGCAATACTGGGGCATTTGGAGGAATCCTAAGCCTTTTTTCTTTTTAAGTGCTCTGTTACGACACTATTATATATTGTCTATAGTAAATCATTGCAAATCAATGTGAAAACTGAGGTTGCCGTATGAACTTCCTGATATTCCGTAGAGCCTCTGGGGAGATATTGGGAAAACAGGGATTGATCCCTGAGCGGGTTGTTAGCGAGCAGCTTCAATTAAAGCTACCATGGGATGGGAGCGAGGGGGGGGAAGAGAGAGGGGGAGGAGAGGAGGAGGAGAAAAGAAGGAGAAGGGGTGGAGAGAGGAGAGGAGAGGAGGAGGGAGAGAGGGAGGAGGAGAGGGAGGCGAGGCAGTGGAGAGAAGGAGAGTAGGTCTGCGCTGATTAGCTTCCTGTGGTTAATGAGATGCAGGGGTCCTAATATTTATTTACTGTACAGAGAGAGAGCTCTCAGCCAGTCGGTCGTAGGAGGGAGGGAGGGAGGGAGGGAGGGAGGGAGGGATTTTTATTGTTTATTTCACTTTGTATATTATCTACTTCACTTGCTTTGGCAATGTTAACATATGTTTCCCATGCCAATAAAGCGCCTTGAAATGAATTGAAATGAGAGAGTCCTGTCTGAACTGGCCATCAATTACCTCAGGGACAAAAAGTGAGCAGGAGCGGAGGTATTTGACACAACATTACAGAAAATTACAAAAAATTACAGCCAACGGTGTATTATACACTATATTAAATTATATTATCCTATATGATATATTTATTATGAATCTAGTTAGAATATCAGAGGACTGTATAGGTTATATTGTGTGGTCTGGCTTTTTTTAAAGAGGGTTAAAGTTCTCTGGTAAAAATGTGTACAGTAATTAGACTCTGTCCACTAAGTGTTTGAAAGGGACAGACCAGTGCCTGTATGAGCGTGGAACCATTCCTTCACAGCTGTCTATACCATCTCAGCCAGCACTCTCAGGCATCTTTCACAGTTCACACTGGATCTCTTATTCTGATTCCTCATAGACATTTTTCACGAGGAGAAAGACTGCTGCCTTTACTGAATTTTTACGATACAGACTATTTAGACTTTGTGGCTGTGGAATCTAGTGGAAACCGTTTCCCATCTGCACGAGAATCTGTCCACGAGAGACTAAAAGTATTGTGAGATTTCAAACTGACGGACCCAAAATGATCCACCTTTCATCGCTCTCAGCTCACATACAGACTACATATTACCACGGAGGGCATTCCCATGGGACGGTTATCCGGACGGATTTCCGAGTGCGGATAGGATGGGATGAGATCCACATCATTCACCCATAAAAGACGGAGGTGAAAAGGAGCTGCCTCAGCACCTGCCGTCACAGAATGAAAATCTAAATATCAATAAGCTTTTAGCAGCATTAAGGAAAATACCTAAATCTGACGCTTTCTCTCCCTCCCTCTCTCCATCCCTCCATCCCCTCTTCTCTCCCCTTGCCAATATCACTCAACCACTTACACTTGGCATGGACCCACTGGAGAGTTTTACATTTACATTAAGAACAGCTCTCTCGCTCCATCGCTATCTTCCTCATCTTCCTCTCTATCATGTCTATTAGGTTAAAGATGAATTGAACTTTGAGCTGAACAGTGACAATGAGCTCATTCATTTTTAAAGATTTTTTTTGAAGAGAGAACGACAAGGCTTGAGTTATGATCTCAGAGAGAAAAGGTCATCAAAAAATATTTTGGGATTGCCATGAAAAAACTCACAGGACCTTAATTTTGTCCATGGAGTCTACTGTCTCCAATCCTCACAGGAAGAATGCCACAATACAAGAAATGGTCAAGGTCCATACTAATGTGATTGAAAATAACATCTAGTACTTGGTGCTACTGATGCTTCTGGTTCAGATTGGACAGGATACAAATTTGGGTGAGGTGAGGAGGGGAAAAATAGAAGATGTAAAAGGAGGAAAGACAAAAAGAATAATAATGAGGAAATAAAATGAGAATCTAACAAGGGCCTGTGGCAGGAAGATGAGAGAGAGAGAGAGACAGAGAGAGAGAGTGAGAGAGAGGTGAGTGAGGGGGGACAGAGTAGTGGTAAAGCTGAATGATTGCTCTGTGAGAATTATTATTGATGATTCAGCCAGTGTGAATTATTAATGGGAAGTGAAAAGCATCATTGAACATGTCTCTGAAGCCTTGTTTATATCTGGCGCTAACATGCGTCCTTTGTCCTGATCTTGTTCGAATTCGGATTGTGCCCACATYTTCAGAAATATGTCTACACAAATATTTGTAAGATATCCAGAAACAATCACTGGCATAKCACAGTTTCTCTGGACTTACCGCAAAGTCAGAGTTTAAAAAGCAGGGTTTACTGTCAAAATTATTTATACAGAAAAAGTGATACAATTTAGACATATATGAGATGATGGGTGCATGGGCCCCCAGAGCTCGTGACCCACCGCTACTCCAGTGGACATAATGCATGCCTGACTAACTCCGGATGTGGTCAGGAAGATCCGATCACAATCAGACTACAATGCGTCTTTTAATCGTTTACACCTCTCTGGAAATGTAGGCACAATTAGAATGTGGACAAGATCAGGACAATGGATGCATGTTAGAATCAGGTTTAAACGGGTCTTGACATTCAATGCTGACAGAGATCAATGAGCTGGCATGGACAGAGGGAGAAGAGGAGAGGAGGGGGAGAGGAGTGAAGGAGGAGAGGAGGAGAGGATAGGAGGAGAGCAGAGGAGGGGAGAGGAGTAAATAGGAAGACATAAAAAGGAAGAGAGGAGAGGACAGTGGCAGTGTAAAACCTTCAAAGAGAGATGCGTGTGAGTGCGTCTGTGCGTGCGTGCGTGCGTGCGTGCGTGCGATGCGTGCGTGCGTGTCGTGCGTGCGTGCGTGGCGTGCGTGCGTGCGTCTCAGTTGCAGGACTGTAGTAGGGTCAACAGGCAGCCAGGTTACCCGTATACAACTCAGTTCTCAACGTCCATCCACGTGGAAACCAGCCATTAGGGGCAACATTGAGAGCTGTTCCTTTCAAGTAGGTTTCAGTTTCACTAGGCGTTGTGAATGGGCAAAAGCATCTGTCTCTGATTCCAATGGCTGCAAGTTCAAATCCAGCGATAGAAAATTGTTTTAATATTTTGTTTAAGCGCCTATCCCAAACTTAACCCTTACCTCAACCATTCGTTTGAGAAACATGGATGAACGTCTAATTCTGACGTGAGACTGTGAGAGCTAGTTGCAAACAGTCACAGTGAGTAGACTGATCTGAAGGGACGGCCATTCAGCTGCCGCACAATACACACAACACAGTCAAGAAGGCAAGTGTCTGTCTGTCAGACAGGAAGAGAGGATGTGGGGAGGGAGGACAGGCCGGACTGCCAGTCCATTTCCTGGTCTGAGGAAGAGCATTAAAACCACGACAATGTGACAGCTATCACCTTC
>NC_036853.1:31102557-31114756 GCF_002910315.2 Salvelinus sp. IW2-2015 | reverse complement strand
ATGTTTCCGCATTGCGGTCTCAACAACAACATTGACGAACACGCTGATTCGTGTGAGCGAGTTCATTAGAAAGTGCATTGACGATGTCGTACCCACAGCAACGATTAAAACATTCCCAAACCAGAAACCTGGATTTGATGGCACATTCGCGTGAAACTGAAAGCGCGAACCACTGCTTTTAACCAGGGAAGGTGACCGGAAACATGACCGAATACAAACAGTTGTAGCTATTCCTCCGCAAGGCAATCAAACAAGCTAAGTCCCAGTATAGAGACAAAGTAGAGTCGCAATTCACAGCTCAGCACAAGAGGTTGTTGTCAGGGTCTACAGTCAACACGGATTACAAAAAATAAAACCGCCCGTCGCGGACCAGGATGTCTTCTCCCAGACAGACTAAATAACTTTTTTGCTCGCTTTGAGGACAATACAGTTGCCACTGACACGGCCCGCTACCAAAACTGCGGGCTCTCCTTCACTGCAGCCGAGGTGAGTAAAAACATTTAAACGCGTTAACCCTCGCAAGGCCTGCAGGCCCAGACGCATTCCAGCCGCGTCCTCAGAGCATGCGCAGACCAGCTGGCTGTGTGTTAAGACATATTCAATCAATCCTTATCCCGAGTTTGCTGTTCCCACATGCTTCAAGAGGGCCACCATTGTTTTCCTGTTCTCCAAGAGATACAAGGTAACTAGACTAGAACGTAATCCTCCCTAGAACGACTCGACTCATCCGTCATCATGAAGTGCTTTGAGAGACTAGTCAAGGACCATATCTCCTCCACCCTACCTGACACCCTAGACCCACTCCAATTTGCTTACCGAACCCAATAGTTCCACAGACGACGCAATTCGCACACAACACACTGCATCACCTGCCCCGATCAACCCATCTGGACATAGAGGGAGATTACCTATGGTGGAGAATGCTTTTCATCGTACTATCGCTCAGCATTTGAACACCATAGTACCCTCCACAAACTCGTCATCAAGCTCGAGGTACCCTGAACGTCTCTGCGACCGCCCTCGTGCAACTGGATCCATGGACACTTCCTGAGATACTAGTGAAGCCGCCAGGTGCGTCGAGAGGTAGGTAACTCAACGATCTCCCACCCCGTCTGATCCCATCACAACCCTGGGCCCCCAGAAGGTGCGTCTGACCCCTCTCCGGCCGCGCTTTCACCCGACTCTGCGTGGCATGCACGCCTCTTAACTTCATCATCAGTTGCGGACGGACACTACAGTAGTAGGCTTAGATTACTACAAAGGAGTGATTGTGGACTTCAGAAACAGCAGAGGTGGAGCCACCGCTCCTAATTACGACCCACAGCTACATTCTGACGGTTGCGTGTAGAACTCATCTACTGCTTAGTGTTGAACGATAGGACTAGAAGCACAAGCATTTCGCTACACTCGCATTAACATCTGCTAACCATGTGTATGTGACAAATAMAATTTGATTTGATTTGATTTGCTCTTGTGGCTGAATGGAAGCAAGACCTTGCAGCAATGTTCCAACATCTAGTGGAAAGCCTTCCCAGAAGAGTGGATGCTGTTATAGCAGCAAAGGGKGGACCAAGTCCATATTAATCCCCATGATTTTGGAATGAGATGTTCGACGAGCAGGTGTCCACATACTTTTGGTCACATAGTAATGTATGATGTGGTTGTCCATGGTACCGATTTTTTTTTTGTGTGTGTGTGTGTGTAAGTAGAAAAAAACATGTTACCTCACCTTACTTGTAGAGAAACGTCAATGATATCCTCCTCTCYTTCAAGTTGCCGAAACGGTCTATGACTCTGTCATAYGGTAGGCTACCCACTTTTCGTTTTTGTTGTCCTGGTTAAAATGCTTGCTCGCTAGCCTAACTTCTTTTCATGGGCAATGATGCGCCAGGCCAGCTAGTTAACTTTAGCCTTCTACATCTAGTAGGCCAGGGACACAATGTATGAATTTATGGTTGGATTAGAATTGCCGTTATATTCATTGGCCAGAGAATTAAGTAAAACCACAAGTCCAAATTGCTATCTCCATCCATGGCCAATTCRGGAAAGGGATGATTTTAGCTAACAAGCTAGCCACCGGAGTACAACAACACAACGAGATGCAACAATTACATTTTTTTATCTAAATTACATTCTCCTTTTGATGTGATGTGATTGGTGTGAAGCCAAATCCAAACAGGCTTCCCATGACACGTTTTTTTGGGTGCGTCAGGACCATTCACAGTTGCGCTCACTCAGATTAGCTCAACGCTGATTAGCATTTATTTTTATTTTTATTATTATCAAGAAAGCCAAATGCTCGCTGGCTTCCCTTGCATTCAATGCTAGAGGCGGCAACAATGTCATACTCTTTATGACCAGACAGCATAAGATAGCTACACATACTGAGAAAGAGGTGGCTGTTTCATTCACTCGGATGCTTTCTCCAGTGAGATACATTCAGCCTCTTGCGAATTGAAGGAAAATTATGAAACACAGGGAGAAGAACGATACATTATTTTGTCTTTTTTACTTGGTAATTTTTKKGGGGAAGCCTAGCTTCCCTTGGCATCCATGAATAYATGCCACTGACCGCTGCTCATAACTGTCCTGTAAGATAGGGTCTCCCAAACTCGGTCAGGGCATTCATACTTCTTGCGCTTCGTGGAGCAGAGCTGTTGTGTAGGAAGTTGTCAAGGAAGTTAGGTTGTCTTTATACAGGACCTCCTGCCCCCACCTACCGTCAACGCATCATGTCAATGTGGAGCTATACGGAGCTCTCCACATTGTTACACAATTTGGGAGGCGCATGGTGATGCGGTAYGGAASTGTATTTGGCCTCAGCAACCCTCCGGAGGTCGGAGCAAGCATAAWTTGGCTTCAACYGGCTGTAACCATAACCGTCTGCAGGTGCTGAACTTGGGGGTCAGTAGAGTTTCCAGGTGGGAGACAGAAAGAGTCAATACAAGAGGTACATGGAGCTATAACATCACTGTCATGGGTCAGTGGAAGGAGAAGTGGAGGTTAGCAAGGCCTGAGAGAGGACGGAGCAGAGGGAGAGACACAGTAACTGACAGCTAATGTAGATGAGTAAAMGGAGATCAAGAAAATGGAGTGGAGGAAGGGGTGTCTCTCCCTCTCCCTCTGTCTCTGAGGGTCATTTGGTTGTGTAGATTAAATTATGGGCTATAATGGAGGAGGTGTGGACTGCTGAATCAAGGAGAAAGGGCCCACCGCACAGATTGATGGTTAATTGATACCACTGCTCTGCTACCCCCTTGAGAGAGAGAGGGGTGGGAGATAAAGAGATAGAGAGAGGGAGACAGAGGGAGAGAGAGAGGGAGAGATCATGGAGTTTGGAGGCAGGTGCAGATGGACCGTGATAATAATAAGGAAATTCATTATTTTGCAAACATTTCCTTTGATAATTTTACGAATCAGAGAATAGTTTAAGCATGTGCTAACCTTGAACATCCCTATACGGATGATGTTGATGATGATGATTATCAGTGGCCATCAATGATTGGTATATGCCTTGCTAAACAATTGAAATGTTATTGAGAGCATTTTCATTTGATTTTCATCCAGTAGATGACATTACAAGGGTCACACCACCACTATGAAAGAATTAGCTTTGCTTCATTCCATTGATCCCCTATCAATAATCTATTACGTTTTACATTACATTAGTCACTATCCAGAGGGATTTACAATCAATCTGTTTATCTGATAAGTAGGCTAATCTTTAAGCCTCTTTTGGTTTCATCACCTCCAGGCTCCACATTGTGGTTCTAACCTCAAGCGCTACTGTGTTCTCTACCGTTCCATTTGGTCTCTCCACAGTTCTCTAGTGTCACTTCTCAAGTCCTTTCTCCGTCAGACACCGTTCCGCGTCCACTTGTCAGGTGTCATTCATGTCGCCATGGCGAAGTGTCCCGAGTGGTTTTACTGAAACACATTTATGACAACGTCAATGACATCATGCCTCAGGTGGTTTGTGACAGCCTCTCCATGTGTCTTTGCTCCCCATTCAGAGATTAGGGTCATCAGGACAGACATATGGTAAACATCAAGAGCACGCCAGAGGAGAAGAGGGGAAATCTATGTTGACGGCCGCCACTTCTCTTTCAGCTGTCAAACCCAGTCACGAGGTAGGTTAGGATAGTGTGGCTGTCTGAGCTTTGGTATGTTCCAATATTTGAGCCTTCATTATGGTTTTCACTCTGAACAGTTTCTATCTACCGAGCTGGGCTACGAAACCATTTAATCTAGTAAGTAAATCATGAATATTGTTTCATATTGACAATATCATATTGATAATGCCCTGACATTAACCCTTATGGATGAAAGAAAATATCCAGAAACAACAGTTCCAAATTTGAGAGGTTAAAAACGTCCTGTTTGGTTTGAGTGCATTAGAGGTCGTGGTTGGTCAATAGCATGGCGGGTGGTTGATAGGTCGTGTTGCGGCTCTATGTACGGTGATATTGACCAGGTAACCGAGCAGTCCAAACAGGAACGCCAGAGCCCTGCCAGGCCCATCAACAATTAAAACCTCTTCAGGATCGGTGGGTCCCCCATGGGACGGTTGAGCTAACGTAGGCTAATGCGATTAGCATGGGGTTATAATTAACCAAACAAACATTTCTCAGGACATAGACATGTCATAATCAAACATTTCTCRGGACATAGACATGTCTGATATTGTCAGAAAGCTTAAATTCGTGTTAATCTAACTGCACTGTCCAATTTACAGTAGCTATTACAGTGAAAGAATACCATGTTATTGTTTGAGGAGAGTGCACAGTTCTGAACTTGAAAAGTTATTAATAAACAAATTAGGCAYATTTGGGCAGTCTTGATACCAAATTTTGAACAGAAATGCAATGGTTGATTAGATCAGTCTAAAACTTTGCACGTGTAYTGCTGCCATCTAGTGGCCAAAATCTAAATTGCACCTGGGCTGAAATAATACATTATGGCATTTCTCTTGCATTTCAAATATTCTTTATTTGTATTATCTCTAACCAGATCTAATGTGTTATATTCTCCTATATTCCTTTCACATTTACACAAACTTCAAAGTGTTTCCTTTCAAATGGTATCAATAATATGCATATCCTTGCTTCAGGGCCTGAGCTTCMGKCAACAGTCGAGTCATGCGTCCTCTGAAACATGACCCGGCAAACCACGCTTCTTAACACCCGCCTGCTTAACCCGGAAGCCAGGTGCACCAATGTGCTGCTAGAGCGCAATGAGCCAAGTAAAGCCCCCCCCCTAAGCCGGACGATGCTGGGCCAATTGTGTGCCGCTCTATGGGACTCCAGGTCACGGCCGGCTGGGATCAAACCCGGGTCTGTAGTGATGCCCACAAGCACTGCGATGCAGTGYCTTAGCCCGCTGCCCCACTTGTGAGGCATTTAAGTTACCGTTTTAACCAGTGTTGWAGTACTCGAGACTAGGGCTGTGGCAGTCACGCACTTTCATCAGCCGGTGATTGTCAAGCAAATAACTGTCGGTATCACGGTAACTGACCGTTAATTAACATAAACACATTTAGCATCTCCTGGCTTCCCACACAAGCCACTGATGCAGACCTTTGGAACATCTACATTTTAAAAAGTCAAATAAATCCATGTAATATAGCCTACAACTTCACAATAAATCCATTCTTTATTTTAGACAGGCCTAAAGAAACATAATATGAAGAAAATGTAGTCTATTTCAGAAGAACAGAATAGCACACTCTGAGTTGTCCTTATGTTAGGTCCTGATCTGGCTATGCCATATGGCTGTGGGCWACACTAGTTCATTTAGTAGACAAGATTTGCTTAGAATTCTGTGGCGTTATTTTATATTATTTTATAGTATGAAGAATAGAATTGAACAAAGCTGAATAAAATAAAAAGGATATTTTCTCAAAATGATTTGAGGGAGTGCGCACATGCGGCTATTCTGTGTTGAGCGGTTAATAAAGAAATAGGTACTCCTATAAGCTTATCATCTTTGTGTGGCCATAATGCACCTTAAAAAAATCCATGCCTTTTGCAGCCCTTCTCTCTAAGTGCTGCCTGCTCCGCACTTCTCACTCACAAGGCTCTCCATCACACTCTAAAAAAGGTTCCTGGAGTATCCTTTAGTGGTTCTTCAAATTRAAACTGTGGGGGAACCCCTATAAGGTCTTCAAATAACCCCTTGTAATGGATCCTCAAAGAAACTTTTGAATAACTTTTTGGGGTACATTTTTTGAACTACACCCCTCCCCTGCACGCAATAATAMAATTATTATTATTAATAATAATAATACGCATAACAATAACACAATATTTTWGTTCTCAGTGTTTAATTAGATTTTAGTGGCAAAGCAGAATAAAAAAATCTAAATATGAGGTGRACTTCCAGCAGAGCCCCAAGTCCAATGGGTWTWTCCTCTGGTGTGTTGACGTTAATGTGTTGATGTTCTCCATATCCACAGCCACAATGATTTAGCAGTGCATGGTGATYGAACAGGTTTCCTGTTATATTCATCWGAGGTGTAGGGAGTGTGAAGTCTGTGATGATTAAAAAAACACGCACACGACAGAATTCGTACCTTGGTTTTTGTAGTGAATTTGAATGAGGGTTTCCATACACATACCTTCTCCATAATGTAGAGSCCTATGGGATATTCATTGAAGAGATAAGGGAGGAGGTTGGTAAATGTGATCTGCATAACATAACATACCAATACCAATTGACATACCTTTGTATGCATCCCCGTCCGTCCGTATACCTGCAGACACAGACACATAAGTGAGCAGTTCAGTCATCTGCACGCAATACAGCTAGCCTTCAACATATTCTTATAGCCTACATATTCTTACCTCTTTGTTAATAGAAAGATTGGCACAAATATGAAAAGATAGATGGTATCATCATAAAACAATATAAATTTAGATCATACAAACCAAACCATACCTTAAATTGAGGAGATCTTTACATGTTTCAGTTAAGTGACTGCACCTGCTGTCCTTTCAAATATAAATGTTTCWRTTGGGCAGTTAGGTTCCTGCAAGAACCCCCACCAACTACCAACAAGAACCCCGCCTCCTATGGGGGTCTTGTAAGAACCTTTTGGGGGCCATTTTCAGTGCCAAGAACCTTAAGGTTCTTCRAAGAACTTTGAGGATCTCTGAAGAACCCTTGTTGAACCCCTAATTTTTAGARTGCACATAAACGGGTCTTTCTCACAGGCTACAAGTGAAGACAAACACATCTGGGACACAACAGCATCCGTCCTTATCCAATTCCGAGGTGCATATTGAAGCTATTGGAAGAACTGTCCACATTTACTTTTCATCAGCCAACAAGAGGAGTAGGCCTAACGAACAGCAAAAGCACTAGCCTATGTCAATCTACTATCCCCCATTGTACAAAAGTTTACATATTCTGTGCGAGAARTAMATATTCCAAACATAGACTGCGACAGTTGTGGGATGCGATATCCCAAATTAATACAACCACAAGCATCAAAAATACTGTTTTACGTAATGAGGCTGACGCAACAGATCAGAACTTTTAGCTTAAAATGTTGATAAACTATAAGGCTATGTTTTACCCATTATACGTGTAGCAATGTGCATATGACAGTAGGCTATAAGTGTAAATGTTCAATTAGTGGGGAAAACACCATTATGACCACAAATGTGATTATGCATGCAATGCTTTTATTATAAAGGTGCATTTGTATGGTGAAAATGCTCTTCCCCAAACATGAATCTYGTGCTGCGTATAGTATGTATGCAAKTTAGGCTCTACACCCCTTGTAAAGCAGATTAATGTGCTTCATTTTAAGAAGTTATTTGGCCACTTTAGTTGTGATACAAACCTTATCAAAACATATAGGCCTATGGGCTAGGCTACATGAGGTGTGTGACTATCATTCGAAAAAGTCACACAAAAAAGGCATTGTGATAATATATAATTCACAAGTGATAGGCTAATACTGTCACCCATCAGACTATTCTTGATTTMATCTTGTCTTTACATATACTAAATAATATATGYGTTTTGATATAGAATGGACCATTATCATGCACCTGTCTCGAAACAGGGGCAGGGAAAAATACATGTCATCTCTGCACTTAAAAAGTGAATGGAGGAAGCTTTTCCTGTGGATCATTTTYATGCCAGCCAGGTAGGCTATACTCCTGCTGCAAAGATAAGCAATGTGCTTAATATTGGCTTAATATTAGGAAAGWTGAGAAATAAGTATAGTAGGCCTAGCCTGTAGAAAGCTGATGGGATCYTCCTCTTTTTAAAAGAGGCCATCACTCTGTTTGTCGCACCATTGCAAAGCCTATAGAAATGTTGTGCAACATGAGCTCATTGGCTCTCATGAAGTGTTTGATTCGATTTTAGATTACATTTGCATTGATGTCAGAGGGATTAGAGAGACAATAGAGTACTGAGTAACAGGTAGCTAGCAAATTTGGTAGGCTACTAATGTCCATCAGCAGTATCAGAGCTTGGAGAAGCCTAATTACAGTGAGTAAATGGGCCTTCGTGACTCGTGTCTGCCAGTGTGGCRGTAATATGGTCACCACAACAGCCCTACTCGAGACCGGTCTTCACTGTATACAATCAACAACTGTTCTGATAAAACAAACCATGGCACATGGACCCCAGGAAGAGTAGCTGCTGCTACTAATGCAGCAGCTAATGGGGATCCATAATAAATACAAATACAAATACATAATACAGCAGCACAAGCATAACACGCATCACGCACACGCAACACACGCACACGCACGCGCACAGCGGCACGCACAGCGCACACGCAACACGGCACACGCACACGCAGCACACACACCACACACACAACACAACACACACACACACACACACAACACACAACACACACAACACACACACACACACAAACAGCTCTCTGTAACCCAGTCATTAAATCCATCGAGTGGAGATGTGAGGTGATCAACTGGACTCAAGGATTATCTTAACCTTTGACTTTCTAACTCAGACATCATCAACGCAGAGAGCAGGAAGCCCCCCTCTCTCTCTCTCTGTCTGTCTCGTTCCCTCTTTCTCTTGCTTTTCAACCCCCCTGCCCTGCTTTCCTTTTCCCCTTTTCTCGTGTCTATCTCCATCCCTTCTCTTTATGCTAGTTCTTCCTGCACTTTCCCTCCCCCCCCCTTCTGTCACCCTCTCATTCCCTCCATTTGTCTGCTCTCTCCGCCCCGCCTCTGACACTGATCAATTCCCCATCAAATCCTAATGCTCCGGTTTAACTCAAGTGTGGCATCTTAATTAGAACGATAACTGCACACTGTCAGGGTCATCGACTGGGCCTGCCACACACACGCACGCACGCACGCACGCAGCCAAGCACGTGCAATCACACACAAACACACACACACAAACACACTGCCAGGGTCATTGACTGGGCCTGCCCCCTCACTGACGGCTTGCATCGACAGTCTGCCAACACAACCTAAGAGAGGGACAGAGAGGCACAGGAGGGGAGAGAGGGGTACAGAGTGAGGGACAGCTAGAAGAGGAATGGAGAGAAAGGGAATAAGAGACAGCTAGACAGAGAATGAGGAAGAACGGAAGAAAGACAGGGGGAAAAGCAACAGTCTAATGACGCACAAGAGAGCGGAAAGGAGCAGAAATAGATTGAAGGTTAGAGAGAAAGAGCGAGGGGAGAGACTCATCTGGGAATAAAACAACCAACAAGAATGATCATTGTCCTGTTCAGGACACTCAGAGGCCTCAATGGGGAACTAAGGGACAGAGCTGTGACAGTTTATACATTTATAACAGTCATGTTGTATTTAGCTGCTGCAGTGTAATTAGAAATAGAATCGATAATAAATTATGATTGTGACTCTGACTGAATGTTTGTTATTTTAATAACAGTTTTTTTTATGTCTCAGACAGTACAGTCTATGACAACTAGTATAAGGTAAGGTAAGATAAATATAATTTTCTCTTTTTCAGAATACAGAAAGAGATGCCAGTGACAACATGCTATAAAAAATAATGTACAGTATATGCAGCATCTCAAGTGCACACACGCACACACACGCACACAGACACACACGCGCGCGCGCGCACGCACGGCGCGGCACGCACGCACGCACGCACCACACACACACACACACACACACACACACACACACACACACACACACACACAACACACACACACACACACACAACACACACACACACACACACAAGGGAACCCCCTCTTTTCAACATGTCAAGCGCCGATTTGTCCTCCGCTGCTTTTTGTCAGAGGAGAGGCAGAGAAGGAGAGGAAGAAAGGAGAGAAAGACAGAGGGAAAGAGAGACGGATGGGATAGAGAGTGAGAGATGGAGGGAAAGAGAGAGAGACGGAGGGAAATAGAGAAATAGTGACAGTGGGAAATAGAGAGTTTCCATTTTTATGTGACAAATAAAGAAATCAATAAATCATTGTGTGCCTTTGACAAGTTGAGGAGGGGACATTTCTCATGGACTATTTATGAAGGTGTTGGTACCCCACATCTCTCTCTACTTTCTTTCTACCTCTACCCTCCTTCTCTCCCTCTCTCTCCTTCACTCTCTCTCTTGGGATCTCTCTCACTCTCTCTTCCTCTCTCTGTCTATCACCCTCTCTCTCCTTTTATCTCCATATGTCCCCCTCTCTTTCTCACCCTCTCCCATTCTCTCTCTCTCTCTCTCTCTCTCTCTCTCTCTCTCTCTCTCTCTCTCTCTCTCTCAAGGACAGTGTGTGTGTGTGTGTGTATGGCTGAGCGAGTGCACTGTCTAAAATATTTAAACGTTTGCGTGCATTTCACACCGGACTTGTGGGCCAACGGAAGGGACAGGGCAGGCGGAAGGAGGGGGGATGGTGAGGAGAGAGAGGAGTGCAGTCACAGTGGCACAGACCTGGTGTGCTAAGCGTGACAAAGTGTGTGACTATGTGTCAGTATGTGTATGTGGAAGGGGGCATGTTGAACAACCATTTCTTCTGGGTGCAGACACACACACACRACCTTTGAGCCTATGTTGAGCCGTGCCTGTATGACTATGCGTCTGAACATGAAATGATGTCACAAGCCTGCCCGTAATATTAGCTCTAATATTAAATTAGTATTAGATGACGCTAATGAGCGTAACAAATTAAAGTTATATTAAAGCCCAAATCCCGGTTTCAGGTCCTATCTTTCTAACCTGTTGTAATCCAACTGTAATAGACAGATTATCCTGATTACTACTCTAGCCGACCGTGAGCCTGAATTAACACTGGAACTACGAGTTGATATTAATTAACAGATTTCTGTTGGGGGATAATCTCCAAATGAATGTCCTCCCTCTTTCCTCCATCCTCCCCTCTCTCCTGATGTATTATTTGAACACTTTATAGCTGCTCATTTTGCCAAAAATAAACAGGGGATGAGAGTCTTCTTAAATGTTATAAGCTCATGCTGGCAAAAGGTCTGGAAGTGTGCGTGTGCTTGTGCGTGCATTAGTAATGTGTGGGTTTCAAGTTTCACGTTTTATTTGTCACACGCATAAGTACAGTGAAATACTTAACTTGCAAGCCTTACACAACAGTGCAGTATTCAATATAAAAAAGTATAGCATTTTATTTTTTTTAAATAACACAACAAATAATAAATAAGAGTGGACGCTATATACAGAGTAAATGTACAATGAGCAGGGATAGTGGAGGGATAGTGGAGGGATAGTGGAGGGATAGTGGARGGATAGTGGARGGATAGTGGAGGGATAGTGGAGGGATARTGGAGGGATAGTGGCATATTTGACGTAGATATCTACATGTCGGCAATGATTAGGAGAGAGTGACTGGCAGGATAACTAATCCTGATAATATTACTACTACTACTACTACTAATAATAGTAGTGAGTGAGTGTGTGTGTGTGTGTATAAGTGTAAGTGTGGGGAGTTAATGGAGAGTTAATGGCTAAACTTCAGAGTTAATGGCTAAACTTAACCTTGGAACGATATAGAGAAGTAACCGAACCAACTTGACATTTGGAACAACTTCGACAATTTTACGTTAGAGAAACCTGGATGAACGTCCAATTCGGATGTGAGGCTGTAAGAGCTTGTTGAATATATACAGGTAAACAGTAGCATGATAAATAGATAGATACTAATGGTAATGGAAATCAATAATCAATTAACAGTGTGTGTGTGTGTGTGTGT
>NC_036853.1:31092724-31101575 GCF_002910315.2 Salvelinus sp. IW2-2015 | reverse complement strand
GTGCGTGCGTGCTTGCTTGCATGGGTGTGTGTGTGTAAAAGGGAGGAGAAAACAAACAGTAGATGAAGAGGATGTTGGAGGGCCTTGCGGCGATGCTGAGATTTAAACCCATTCTGTCTACGGCTCCACCAGATGTGCGTGCGTGCTTGCTTGCATGGGTGTGTGTGTGTAAAAGGGAGGAGAAAACAAACAGTAGATGAAGAGGATGTTGGAGGGCCTTGCGGCGATGCTGAGATTTAAACCCATTCTGTCTACGGCTCCACCAGATAACGAGCTGATTCAGCACACRTTTAGCGGCTATTGCTACCGTATGCAGCGGGAGGAGGAAACTCTGACATACACTACAGTTTAAAAGTTTGGGGTCACTTAGAAATGTCTTTGTTTTTGAAAGAAAAGCACATTTTTGGTCCATTACAATAATATCAAATTGATCAGAAATACAGTGTAGACATTGTTAATGTTGTAAATGACTATTGTAGCTGGAAACGGCAGATTTTTTATGGAAGATCTACATAGGCGTACAGAGGCYTATTATTAGCAACCATCACTCCTGTGTTCCAATGGCACGTTGTGTTAGCTAATCCAAGTTCATCATTTTAAAAGGCTAATTGATCATTAGAAAACCCTTTTGCAATTATGTTAGCACAGCTGTAAACGGTTGTTCTGATTAAAGAAACAATTAAACTGGCCTTCTTTAGACAAGTTGAGTATATGGAGTATCAGCATTTGTGCGTTCGATTACAGGCTCAAAATGGCCAGAAACAAAGAACTTTATTCTGAAACTCGTCAGTTTATTCTTGTTCTGAGAAATGAAGCCTATTCCATGCGAGAAATTACCAAGAAACTGAAGATCTCATACAACACTGTGTAATACTCCCTTTACAGAACAGCGCAAACTGGCCCTAACCAGAATAGAAAGAGGAGTGGGAGGCCCTGAGCAAGAGGACAAGTACATTAGAGTGTCTAGTTTGGGAAAGAGACGCCTCACAAGTCCTCAACTGGCAGCTTCATTAAATAGTACCCGCAAAACACCAGTCTCAACGTCAACAGCGGAGAGGCGAYTCCGGGACTCCGAGTTGCAAAGAAAAAGCCATATCTCAGACTGGCCAATAAATCATTCTCTCAACTATTATTCTGACATTTTACATTCTTAAAATAAAGTGGTGATCCTAACTGACCTAAGACAGGCAATTKTTACTAGGATTAAATGTCATTGTGAAAAACTGAGTTTAAATGTATTTGGCTAAGGTGTATGTAAACTTCCGACTTCAACTGTTTGCACACACACACACACACACACAGGCACGCACGCAAGTTCAAATTCCGATGTTGTTGCAAAGGTCAAAATGTTTAAGGTTACGTTTAGGCATTAACTCCGAAATCGTAAGGTTAGGCATTAACTCCGAATGGTTAAGGTAAGGGTTAAGGTTTGGTGTAGGCTTAAACCAAAAATCTCAAAAAAAATTATATCGCTGTAACCGAAACCTAGCAGCATCTCAAGTGCACCACACGCACACCACACGCACAGACACACACACACGCGCGGCAGCGCACGCACGCGCGCACGCACCACGCAAACCGATGGCCAACACACACACAAACCACACACACACACACACACACACACACAACACACACACACACACACACACACACCACACACCACACACACACACACAAGGGAACCCCTCTTTTTCAACATGTCAAGCGCCGATTTGTCCTCCGCTCGCTTTTTGTCAGAGGAAGGCAGAGAAGGAGAGGAAGAAAGGAAGAAGAAAGGACAGACTGAAAGAAGAGACGGATGGATAGAAGAGTGAGAATGGAGAAAGAGAGAGAATAACGGAGGGAAATAGAGAAATAAGTGACAAGTGTAGGGAAATGAAGAAGTTCCATTTTATGTCGACAAATAAAAAGGCAAATCAATAAATCATGATGCCGGCCTTGACAACGTTGAGGAGGGACATTTTCATGGGAATTTATGAAACTCGGTGGCTTGTTACTCCTCGACATCTCTCTCCCTACTTGTGAACTTTTACTACCTATCTATTATCTCCTCTTGCCTCTCCTCCCTTCACTCTTCACTTCTCTCTATGGGGATCTGCTCATCTTCTTCCCTTCTCTTCTATCATTCTCTCCTTATCATATTTCCCTCTCTTTTCACCCCTATTCTCTACTCCTCTCTCTCTCTTTTTCTCCAATTCGTACTCTCCTCTCTCTCTTCTCTCTCTACCTCGTCTCTCCTCTTCCTCCTCTCTCTCTCTCTCTCTTCTCTCTCTCTCTTCTCTCTCTCTCCTCTTCTCTCTCTCTGGCATTGTCTAAGACAGTGTGTGGTGTTGTGTGTATGTGAGCGAGTGCACTGTCTAAAATATTTAAACGTTTTGCGTGCATTTCCACAGCCGGATTTGGGCCAACCGGAAAAGGACAGGCAGGCGAAGGAGGGGGATGCGAGAGTGAGAGAGAGAGGTGCAAGTCACCAGTGGCACAGACCTGGTTGTTGCTAAAGCGTGACAGAGTGTAGGCACCGTGATGACTATGTTCCAGAGTATGTGTAGTGGAAGGGGGCATGTGTAACAACAATTGCTTTCGGGTGTGCAGACCACCACACACACACAGACCTAATTGAGCCTATATGTGAGAGCTCGTGCCTGTATGGGACTATGCGTTGACAGAAAACACATGAAATGATGCAAGCAAGCCTGCCGTAATATATTAAGCTCTAATTAAATTAGTATAGATGACCGCTAAATGAGCGTAAACAGAATGTAAAGTATATTAAAAGCCCAAATCCCCGTTGCCAGGCTCCTACTTCTGCTAACCTTGGTTGCTAATGTCCAACTTGAGAATGAACAGAATTTATCCTGATTACTACTCTAACGGACTACCGGTGAGCCGTGGACATTAACAAAACTGGAACTACGACCAGTTGTATTATTTAATTAAAACAGATTTCTGTCGGGGGGCATAACTCTCCAAAACGATATGGTCCGCTTTCCCTTTTCCTCACCATCCCTCCCCTCTCCTCCTGATGTATTATTTAAACACTATTATAGAACTGCTCTTCTCATTTGTCACTAAAAAAAACTTAAACATGGGACTGAGAGTTCTTCCTAAATTTATAAGCTCAGTGATGGCAAAATGTCTGGAGAAGGTGGCAAAAGAGCAATCCGTGTGCCTCTAATCGTCATCGCGTGCGCTATTCCCAGGATTTTATTGTAATGTTTGTGTGACGTCTCTATCAAATCGTTTTGACGCGTTCCTATGCGTTGCGCAAATGACGCGATTTACACGTATTAAAACATTGCTGATTAATTATGACTTTTACAAAACTTGCAAATATTGGGGCCTTACACACAACACAGCATGCTTTATGACCACCATGGTAGTCCAATTATCAAAAACAAAAGTTTATACAGCCATTTTTTAATATGTAGAATCAACGCACAATCAAATACATTTAGAATAAGAGTAGGATCGCCGCAGCTATATACCAGCAGGTACAATGTACCCCTCAATTGAGCAGCCGGATAGTGAGGGATAGTGGAGGGATAGTTGATCAGGGGATATTGGAAGGATAGTGGAGGCACTAGTGAGGGATAGTGGTAGGGATATAGTGGTAAGGATCAGCGTGGCATATTTGATCAGTTTAGCTGACCACCTATCTTACTAATGTCGGTAAGAGCCAGATGGATTAGAGAGAAGCGAGTGCACTCGCCCGAGAGGACTAACTAATCCTTGATAAAAATGTTACTATACTAGCTCACTACTACTAATAATAGAATATAGCTTAGTGGGAAAGTGGCCGCCCTGATGTGATGCTTATAGAGTGTTAAAAAGTGTGGATTTAATGGAGAGTTTAATGGCTCTAAACTTAACCTTGACGATTACTAGAGAACTAACGAACCAAACTTTGTTGACATATCATGAACAACTCTATCTAATTTTACGTTCTAGAGAGAAAACCTGCCATGAAACTGTCCCAATTCGGCATGTGACGGCTCGTTAAGATGCTTGGTTGTGCAATTATATACAATAGTAAACAGAGGTGATGCACTGTATACAAAGTATTATGATGACTAAATATCGTTAATGGAAATTCCAATAAAACAATTAACCACGCTGATGTGTTGAGCCAGTTTGTCATAGCCAAGTGTAGCTCGAGCTCGATGTTGGGTGTGTGTGTGATGTCTGTGTGTCTGTGTGTTAGTGTCTGTCCGGTGTGTTTGAAGAAGAACACCAAATGTGGTGGTGGTACTTTCGTGTCGTATAGACTGACTTACGATGGTGTAGCACCTGTATGGCTACTCTGAGTGGTCATGACCCACTGAAAAGCTTATGTGTGTGTGATGTGTAGGCTTGCGTGACCGATTGCGGCATGCGTATTGGCCACTCCAATCATTGTCTCCCAATTTAAACACCATAATCACACATGAAACCCGTGTTTTAGTGAGTAAAAGGCCCGAGCGAGAAAAAACAAACAGTAGATGCGACAGAGGATTGTTCGGACGAGACCTTTGCGCATAAGTCGGCACACACCCCGATGCCTGAGTACTTATTAAAAAACCATATGATCCTCAGCTCTAGGCACGGCTATCTGCACCAATATGCAACCGAAATCTTTCTGAATTGTTCAGCCACAACGCTTCCTTAGCGGCTATTGACTACCTAATGCCTATGCCCCTTGGTCAGAGGACGAAACTCTAGACATACATCTACAGTGTTAAAAGTTTGGAGCGAAGGTTCCAATCTAGGAAATGTATCTATGTTCTTCTTGATATAGAAGAAGCTATCATTTTAGTGTGTCCATTACAATTAATATCAAGAATGATCAGAGAAATACAGTGCCATAAGATAATAACAATTATGTTGAATGGTCTTTGTAAAATGACTATTGCTATGCTGTGCAATAACGTGCAGTACTTTTCGTAGTATGGAACGACCTTCTTAATAGCGCAGTGACCCATATGCTTATGATTATGCTATCAACACATTGCGATAGCTTCCCATTGTGTTCACCAATCGCACACTCATAGTCTGTGTCTACGTCTAATCAGAGTTCTAATCATTTTAAGCAAGGCTCAATTGAAATCATTTTAGAGAAACCCCTTTGTGCAAATTATGTTTAGCACACGCTCGCGTAAACGTCTAACTATGGTGTGTTGCTGAATATTAAAGAAAAAAATCTAACTGGGCCTTCTTTAAGAAAACAAAGTCGCTCACTACTTGTCAAGGGTTGTGATCAGTGTCAACGTTTGCCTAATCTGTTTCTTTGTTTGTAATCTAGGGTTGTGCATGTTTAAGTTGGTCGGGCAGTCGTTGGACTCTCTCAGCAACGCAGACTGGTGCGCCGCTTGCCTGTAAAGCTGATGTTGTACCTCGTTATTGTTACTTGTATGATCATGTCTAGGCAATTGTGCGTAGTTTCGCCATGGGTTTGCTTGATATACGAGAATCCTAGTTCCACCTATAATGAACTACAGGCTTCTCAATACAGAGCTCTCAAGGTATTGTAAACGTAAGTCTCCTTGATGTAATGAATAATTCCACAATAACCGAATGAGGTAGGCGTTTAGCTTTCTTTGATTCTCGAGTGGCATTGTTGTGTACAATGGATGTGTATTGTTTTCCTGCTCTAGTAGAGTTGTGGCTTCCGTCTCAGTTTAGCCTCATGCACCAGATATGTACTTGTATCAGGTTTAGTGCAGCGGTCTGTTTTAGATTTTTGTAAGTCTATTGGCTTTAGTAGGTCGTTTCAGCACATTGTTTCTATTCATTGATTGACCACACGAAGTTGCGACCCCACAGGCAATGCCCTTATGCGCCTCATTGGTCTCTTCGCTTATCGACCTCTAGACCAGCAAAGACCCCGTTCCATCACTCATATCTCCAGCAATTGGCTCGTCTCCGAAATTATCTTAAACAGTGCATTGGCAAAATGCACCAAGAAACCGAAACAACGATACTTCTACTCCTCGTCAAAACCCTGGATCCAGAATTGTATATCTCTGAATAGGTCTGAGAAATTGAAAGACCTATTTTCCAATAGCCTTCGAAGATGAATTTGATTTGACACGCAAGAGCTATAAACTCAGAAGAATCAATCATACAACAACATATGTTGTCGAATACTACCGCACGAGAACATCTAATGACATACATCTGATATGACTCACAAGCGATCCACAACCTCCGCATTTCTCCAGTTCCAATAACCAAACAACCAATTTTCCAGCCCCCAAACTCCAAAAGAACGGATAAAACCACTCTATAGGGAAGTGGAAGGCCCTGGACTGAGCACAAGGAGGACCCCAAAGTTTGAGCCCGCTATATTTTAGCAAGTTCCCTGGTAACTGTAATAATTAGCTACCAGGCCTGACTATGAATCGAATTACGGCTCGAATCAAAAACGTATTAGCAATACGTACGACAGCCTCAAGAAATAAACGTCCTCCTTCCATAACTTAATGCTGGGCCCACCAGATATTGTGCCAAGATATTCCTACCTACCCCAAGACTAACTACATAGTTCGAATAATCCCCGCACAGTCTCCCCACGGAGAACCCAATAGTACCACAAGAGTAACTACACCACACGTTCAAATCTAGCGGTGCACCCGACGTCTCGACACGACTGCCAGGGGCGAACACATTCCGAACAGATAGGTTTGCAAAAGCGATTATTGGTCAAAAATGGCCAAATTCCTCAAGGTCTCAGAATCTGCGTCCGACATCAAATATGGAAATATTCATTATCTCTCAACCTACAATTACTCACTGACATCTACATTCTTTGAATGGATGACAATCCTGAACTAGGTGGTACATCACGTGGGCCTATGGCTCTTCGATTCCGAATATTGATCCATCAGACAGGCAGCATAATTAGGTTACGTAGGTATTACAGTGGCTCATTTCGCTGGCAACCAATCAACCTGAGGATTTACCAAGCGAAGGTTCCTTAGCGTCTAGCAAAATCATAGAAAAGGGTGATGATGTAGACAGCTTCCGACGATCATACTACTGTGTGCCACCACCACAGATCAACCACGCAACTCTCAACTCCCGGACGCGCAGCAGCTTCAAAAGTCTCCCTTGACCTTTGTTGTCCAAATAGCGAGTCAAACCACTCTTGTTTCAGGTCTACGTTTAGTCAATTAAACCCTCTCACGAAGGCGAATGTCTACGTGAGGAGGAAGGGCTTAGCGCCTAAATAATAAAATTGCGTCAATACCGTAACTCCCAGCCACTAGCTCAGAGACTGTTCTCATCTGCGTGATCACTACGACATAACAATACCGGATGCCAAGTCTAGGTCCAAGAGGTAACTTGCGAAACGCGTTCTGTATCCCCACAAGCCAGAGGATTTTTCGCGCTTGAACAAGGCGTTAAATGACTAATGTGCAACCAAGACTCAAAAAAAGAAAAAGAAAGGATCTCTATACTCACTAAACAAATAAAAATTAATTTAAAATGCATGTGCATTTCAATATCGAAACAAGCACGTGTAAACATCCCACGAGCGATAATCGCTCTGCCTATGAGTCCTTTCTTCCAATACAAAGTAAACACAAAAGTTAAAAGAATGTCCTTCTATCTTTGAACATCGTCTTCCACAATTTACCGCGACAGATAGCACGGTGATGTTTGCCTGTACAAGTCAATACAATGACTTCCGAACCACCACCTTATGTAACGCAATCAACTAATAACACATAACATAAAGATTGAGAAACTTTATCCTGTTTATCAAAATGAAGATCTAATTCCAAGCTAAGCAAAAGATCAACTGAGCATACTTTACGCACCATGCTCCTTCTAACCTACTAATCATGACTGGAGAATGTCAAGAATAAGAAGCAAGTATATTCCATAGACAACTTAGAACACGCAAAAATGAACAACAACAGTCTAAAACATAGCTGAGAGCCAATTGAGCGAAGAACAACTGTCCATCTTAATCATATACTAGCCAAACTAGCATCAACCCTACAGCCAAGCCGTGAATAATCTCCATACTCCTTCATCTCCTAAACCACGTATTTAGTGCCTTACGTTCTCATTCCACTATATCCCAAACCTCCACCCATCTCCCTCCTCCCTCGCGCGTTACACCTGCTCGACTGAAACTCCCGCCTCTCGTTTCTACCCCTACTATCGGCTGTGAGCGACAAGTGATAGCTTGATCAACATCAGCCAATAGGTAGATGCTATGGATGCAGCTTAACCTAGACTTTGAGCAGTTGATAAGGACTTGTATGTTCTCTGCCTAGCGATATGTCAACCCCCAACAGCTTCATTCTTGCCTAGCAGGCTAGGCTTATTACTGTCCAAGAAACATACATATGCCCTACGCGCCCCTCTCTCACTCTGTGTCTTTCCCAGGCAATAACACCACTTGATGTCGAGAGCGCCGCTGACCCCCTCTTATATCCGCTCCTCTTATCTCTCCCTACCCGACTAACCCACCCGTCCCCGGCCACCCCGGTACCCTCACCTCCTCAAGAGCTCTACACACACACTTTAGAGCTCACCCGCACGACCCATACGCACAACACCACACAACTCTGATCTTGCACACAACACGGACAGATACAACACAGAACACCACTCCAAATGCACCCAGGACATGCACACAGACACAGACACAACACAGACACAGACACAACACATACACACACGCACACACGCACACACGCACACACAGGACACAGAACCACACGACACAACACAGGGACACACGCACACGCACACGCACACACACACACAACAACACAACACACACACACAACACACACACACACACACACACACACACACACACAAACCTTCTTGCCCCTCCCCCTGACTCATACAA
>NC_036853.1:31091046-31092699 GCF_002910315.2 Salvelinus sp. IW2-2015 | reverse complement strand
CTTGAAGGTAACGTGCTCACTGTGCCCCTGAGAGTTCCGGTTTTCCTCGTCAGTCTTCCGACGTTCCCAAACATGATGGACATCGGAAACGTAAATCCCCCCCTTTATTTTTTTCCCCCCATGGTCACTATATTTTCTGTTCCCCTCCCTCCCTCCCTCCCTCCCCCCTCCCTCCCTCCCTCCTCCCTCGCCTCCCTCCCTGAAACCCTGTCCTGGGTTCCCCCACTCTGTAGCCTAAAGATAAAACTAAACACAATGTCCCTGCATCTCTTGACCAGAATGTACCTGTTTATTTTCCTGTCCTCCCCCCCACACACACATATGCCTCCAACTAGGGCACAGAGGGAGAGATGCAGGCCTCTCAGGCAGGAGAGAGTCAGTCAGTGACACGGTGTGGTGATCCCTGGGACACTGTGAGCCCTCAGCTCTGAGCTTGTCCATGCCCATTCCAGATTTGCCCATCTGCACTAGCGCCAGCCAAAGTGACAGCTGTCAGCTCCGCAGAGCAGAGCACAACACACGCTACCCGGATGCTCCCCCCCCTCCCGCCGCTCTCCCTGCTCATTCTCCTCCCTTTACAAACTCCGTCTCCATCCGYCCTTGGAGCATCGCCAGGGAGAGCACACAGGATGGGAGACACCTTTCAAGAGGAGAGGAGCAAGATAAGAGAAGAGAGGAGAGGTGAGGCCAGGTGAGGCAAGGCGAGAAACAAGGGGAGCAAGATAACTCTCCTGAGGGAGGCCATTCATGTAGACAGGACAGCCTGGGAGAAAGCTTGTCTTGAGCAGCGCCTTATGCCTGAGCTTCTTTCACACGGTCTGGGTATAAATATGGACAGTTGTCTTTATCCGTTTATYATTCGTGTTTATTGCTCTTTACCTGAAGCTTAACACAATGGATACAGAAACCCAGATCACCTATATGTAAAAAGTTACATTCCTTCCGGTTTCCAACAACRATGAGAAACAAAGCGGAAGTTAATCAAGACAATAAAGGATCGATTAAGGGGAACTGATTGAGATGTAACCCCCTCCATAGGCTTAACCCAAAAAATATTTGTGTATTAGAATAAAAACATCTTAAACTACTCACTGTCCACTCTCTTTTATAGCAGGCTATGATGGTATCCTAAGGTACTGCATGTTGTTGGTGTGTATACGTTCTCTTTATGGCAGCAGGCTGGATTTGTTTGCGAGCAGCGCCACCGTTTGGTAAGGATGTTAATTGCAGCCTCCTGGTGTCTATCGGAGATCTACTGAACCGAGGGTCTTTTACTGTCCCTGCCAGAGAGAGAGAGAGAGCGCGAGAGGGAGAGAGAGAGGCCAGAAAGAGTTGTGGACCCCAGAAAGAGTGAATGCTGCTTAGGCACTAGCTAAATGGGGATCCTAATAAAATACTACATTTTAAGAGGTATCGTGCTGAACAAACAAACTCAAAACAAACTGACAGACAAGTTAGGGTGGAAGTGGATGAGGAAATGTGCTTGTTCTGCGTGTAGTAGACCTAGTGTATTGGTGAGCGCTATTCGCTTATACACATTTTTATGAGACGAATATTAAAATGTTACAYTGGACAATATTTACATATTTAATGTTAATTTGTATGAAACCAATTTATCAAAAATTATCAACATTAGCAACTTCAAATGAAACG
>NC_036853.1:31055160-31088521 GCF_002910315.2 Salvelinus sp. IW2-2015 | reverse complement strand
ACCCCAAGACTAGACATCAGGATACCTAGCCAAACACATAACACACTGCTTCTCTGTTACAGTACTAAATGCATCACATTTGATTGACTTACTGTGATTTTCCTTATTGTGAATAAATATTAAAACATATATTAATTTCAAATTTCCTCTACTATTCTATTTTTCAAATTTTCAGATATTGTAATAACCTGATTTACAGTCTTTAATTCAAAATATAAAATGAAACATTTTCGGGCTAGATATAAGATACGTTTTGCACACAGGCTTTTGGTTATTATCTGTATGGGGGAATTTCCGACCCATGTTAAGTGTGCATACATGGAACATAATGTCCTTTTAATGCTCTTTTCTTTCTATATGTATTCTGACCTTYAACTTAAAGCATAATAACAGCATGCTATTCCCCCGCTATTATTTTGGGGTGGAGATCAAAGAAATGAAGGTGTGGCGGCGTGTCTACAGATGCGCCATATTCTGACCTCGATTTAATTCCCTCACCCTTATGCCTTATGCGTGATGAAAACGATGAATAAGGTTGAGCAACCTACTTTATTTTTCCCCATAGAAATAACAACATTCTCCATACACTGTAACTTACAAAATTGATAAGAGCTATTGATAAGAGCTATTGATAAGAGCTATTGATAAGAGCTAGGTAAAGGAGTAAGCCGTTTGGATAAGGGGATTGTAAATATAAATGACTATTGTTTTTTATCTATTTTACTTTATGAAATTTGGATACCCAAACTTCTCCAAGTTTTTTCTGCAATTTGTATCATGTAAAATATTAGCCACTATTTGTAGCCACCATTAGTTATACCCATATAATTAGGAATTACAATACTAATAGTATTAATTTAATAGGACCTCTATGGTTATACCGACATACATTTAGARCTGTCACTTTTGGTGTAACTTCCTTACATTTTGCGTCATTCCATTACATCATTAGTTTACCTTTCTTTTCACTGACACGTTCCTGTGGTTGTTCCTGAGGATCGCTAGCAATAGTGGATCATCCTAGGCTAATATATTACAAGTTGTGCAATCATTTGGGACATGTAGSCGATTTGAATCGTTATGGAACGCAGACCCCACATAGCAGTTTACACCGGAAGCCATGGCGCATGGTTCTCGACGACTGGACAGTTGTTATCAGTTCCATGTTTAGTGAGGATTATTMGGGTAGATTTATAGACTACCATAGAGACGACTGTTAAACTTTTCTCACCTTCCAATATTTTATGGTTTGAACAATTGAATATGGAAACCTTACTTCCAGGATGAACCAAACCAATGTATCAATACACAACAGCTGTTTTTTTTTAAAAATGATTCATATATACAGTGATTCATATATAAGTATTCACACCCCTTTACTTTTACCAAATGTTGTTGTGTTACAGCCTGAATTTAAAATTGATTACATTTAAATGTTGTGTCACTGATCCACACACTGTACCCCATAATGTCAAAGTGGAATTTTGTTTGTAGAAAATGTAAAAKATATATTTAAAAATGAAAAGGTGGATTGTCTTGAGTCAATAAGTATTYAACCCCATTGTTATGAMAAGCTTAAATAAGTTCAAGTGTAAATATGTGCTTAACAAATCACACAACGAGTGGCATGGACTCATTCTGTGTTCAATAATATCAAATCAAATCAAATCAAATATAATTTTATTTGTCACATGCGCCGAATACAACAGGTGTAGAACTTACAGTGAAATGCTTACTTACAAGCCCTTAAACAGCAATGCAGTTTTTCGGCCTTCCTCTGACATCGCCTGGTATAGAGGTCCTGGATGGCAGGAAGCTTGGCCCCAGTGATGTAGTGRGCCGTACGCACTACACTCTGAAGAGCCTTGCGGTCGGAGGCCAAGCAATTACCATACGAGGCGGTGTGGCAACCAGTCAGGATGCTCTCGATGGTGCAGCTGTAGAACTTTTTAAGGAACTGAGGACCCATGCCAAATCTTTTCAGTCTCCTGAGGGGGAAAAGGTATTGTCGTGCCTTCTTCACGACTGTCTTGGTGTGTTTGGACCATGATAGTTTGTTGGTGATGTGGACACCAAGGAATTTGAAGCTCTCAACCTGCTCTACTACAGCCCTGTTGATGAGAATGGGGGCRTGCTYGGTCCTCCTTTTTCTGTAATCCACAATCATCTCCTTTGTCTTGATCACGTTGAGGGARAGTTTGTTATCCTGGCACCAGACTGCCAGGTCTCTGACCTCCTCCCTATAGGCTGTCTCATCGTTGTCMGTGATGAGGCCTAYCAGTGTTGTGTCTTCAGAAAATGTAATGATGGTGTTGGAGTTGTGCTTGGCCATGCAGTCATGGGTGAACAGGGAGTACAGGAAGGGACTGAGCATGCACCCCTGAGGGGCCCCTGTGTTGAGGATCAGCGTAACAGATGTGTTATTACCTACCCTTACCACCTGGGGGCGGCCCGTCAGGAATTCCAGGATCCAGTTGCAGAGGGAGGTGTTTAATCCCAGGGTCCTTAGYTTAGTTTAGCTTAGCTTAGAGCTTTATGGGCACTRCGGTGTTGAACACTGAGCTGTAGTCAATGAATAGCATTCTCACGTATGTGTTCCTTTTGTCCAGGTGTGAAGCGCAATAGAGATTGCATCATATGTGGATCTTTTGGGCGGAATGTAAATTGGAGTGGGTCTAGAGTTTCTGGGATAATGGTGTTAATGTGAGCCATGACCAGCCTTTCAAAACACTTCACGGCTACGGGTCGAGTGCTACGGGTCGGTAGTCATTAAGGCAGGTTACCTTGGTGTTCTTGGGCACAGGGACTACGGTGGTCTGCTTGAAACATGTTGGTATTAAAGATTCGGTCAGGGACAGGTTGAAAATGTCAGTGAAGACACTTGCCAGTCGGTCAGCGCATGCTTGGAGTACATGTCCCGGTAATCCATCTAGCCCTATGGCCTTGTGAATGTTGACCTGTTTACAGGTCTTACTCACATCGGCTACGGACAGCGTGATCACACAGTCGTCTGGAACAGCTGATGCTCTCATGCATGCTTCAGTGTTGCTTGCCTCTAAGCGAGCATAGAAGTTATTTAGCTCGTCTGGTAGGCTCGTGTCACAGGTAGCTCGCAGCTGTGTTTCCCTTTGTAGTCTGTAATAGTTTGCAAGCCCTTCCACATTCGACAAGCGTCATAGCCGGTGTAGTACGATTCAATCTTAGTCCTGTATTGACATTTTGCTTGTTTGATGGTTCGTCGGAGGGCATAACAGAATGTATTATAAGTGTCCGGGTTAGAGTCCCGCTCCTAGAAAGCTGCAGCTCTACCCTTTAGCTCAGATGTTTAGATGTTACCTGTAATCCATGGCTTCTGGTTGGGGTATGTACGTACAGTCACTGTGGTTAACATGATTTTTTAGTAACTACTCCATCTCTGTACCCCACACATTCAATTATCTGTAAGCTCACTCAATCAAGTAGTACATTTCAAGCACAGATTCAACCACAAAGACCAGGGAGGTTTTACAATGCTTTAAAAAGAAGGACACCGATTGGTAGATGTGTAAAAATAATAATAATTAGATAACAGCAGATGCTGAACATCCCTTTGAGCATGGTGTTTATTAATTAGGCTTTGGATGGTGTATCAATACACCCAGTCACAACAAAGTTACAGGCATCATTCTTAACTCAGTTGCCGGAAAGGAAGGAAACTGCTCAGGGATTTCACCATGAGGCCAATGGTGATTTTAAAACAGTTACAGAGTTTAATAGTTGTGATATGAGAAAACATTGTAGGTACTCCACAATACTAACCTAMATGACAGAGTGAAAAGAAGGAAGCTTGTACAGAATAAAAAATATCCAAAACATGCATYCTGTTTTCAAAAAGGCACTAAAGTAATACTGCAAAAAATAAAAAGGAATACAAGTGTTATGTTTGGTGGTTGCTGCATCATGTTATGGGTACTGTATGCTTGCCATCGGCAAGGACTGGGGAGTTTTTAGGATAAAAAGAAACGGAAAACAGCAGAGGCAAAATCTTAGAGGAGAACCTGGTTCAGTCTTCTTCACAACAGACACTGGGAGACAAATTCACCTTTAAGCAGGACAATAACCTAAAACACAAGGCCAAATCTACACTGGAGTTGCATACCAAGACGACATTGAATGTTCCAGAGTGGCCTAATTACAGTTTTGAATTAAATCGTCTTGAAAAATCCATGGTAAGACATGTATTCTAGCAAGTCTGTCAACAAAATTTGAAGTAAAGGTACACACTTACTTAAAGGAATGGCTTAATATAAATGTGCTGAAAACCCTATTGAATGAAAACTCAATGAGAAAATCTGTTGGCCAGCAAGTGGGAGGGTTTTCAGTGGTTGAATTACATTTACTCAGTGCGCGCRAGTTAGACACACCTGTAAGGCGCATTACACACCTGCATTAAGTAAGTCTGAATACCAACTATTTAGAAGTGCATAGGAAAGGGGTACTTTTACTAAATGTGAATCAGGCCCTATGAGAACAACCAGAAATACTACAATAATATAGTTTAATTCTACTGACACAAGACAAAAAATACTTCTCACTCTAAATGAGTCTGTCCACTACTATGCATGTGCCGATGCACTACATGTCTCCACATGTGTGCAGTAGCCTAGCTCGAGTGTGCATACATTGGTTTGTTTGTTGCTTTGTTTATTTATTTATTCTTGGTGAACAGGAGTACCTCTAAATTATGGAGTAGCAGTCCCCTTTYTCTCCTAAAGAAAAAATAACATCTGTCCGCCAAATGGAGAGCTTAGTGGTATTGTATAATTAATGGTAAAAGCCTCCAGAGCCAACCATAAAATATACATCTACTAGTCTGGACCTCGATAACAAAGAGAGAGAGAGAGAGAATGTGGAGGGAGGAGACGAGAGGGAGGGTGAGAGAGACAGTCAGTGAGGTAGAGAGAGAAGGAAAGAAGAGTTTGAGGGAAAAGGTTGCAAGGAAGCACATAAGTATATTTATCTCTTTGTAGCAGTGAGTGGATTGAAGAAGGGGTCAGTGAAGATATCGTACGGTCACAAACGGACTCTCTGAAACTGTGAGTCTCACGTGGTACCCCTCCAATCCTCACCTTCATCCAACCCCACCYTCTATCCTTCTCCAATACCACACTGCCCCTTACACTACCCTCCAACTTCCCCTGGGGCTGGAAGTGTACAAGGCCCCTGCGTTGACGCCACAGTGTCATTGGGTGGCTGGTGATGTGTCATTGGGAGGCTGAATTTGCGGGTGTTAAAATCTCGGTTTTGAGGTAAATAGTGTCGTGAGTGTTATATCTGAGTGCTGATTCAAGTGGGGTTAACACCAGTGGGATTGAAATTGACAAAACATGCGGTGAATAAACAAAGTGTTATCCAGGTGGTGTTGCTATTACTGAACTGTGTTGAGTTCATTTCCATTAACTGTCTTGGAGTGAAAAAGACATGGGAGGGGTCTCATGATCATATTTCCCAGCATGCTTTGTTGCAGGTTTCTTTTGTATAATAGTTTGTTTTAATAGCTATGTTTCTGCATGCACATTGATTGATGAATTGATCTTATAAAACACAAAGATAAATAACATACATTTTTCTAAACCAATCCAATCTGTAAAACGTATTTCACCCGTTATTGAGCTGGTTGTTCCATTTTAAGGTTTAGGTAGGGTCATTTAGAGATCTTCTCTACATTGGCAGTCATTTTAACTGCAGATTGCGGGTGATGCCAAGTTCAAATTGTTGGATATGTTTTAACTCCGGCTAGATTCCAATAGGAATTATATAACACGTTACAAGCCAGCATAATATGACTTGCCAATGTGACTACTGCAGTAGTCTGAAACTGCAGTAGTTTCAGACTACAGTATTAGGATAAAACTAGGCTGTCGAAGAATGGTATTGTCAACAATACATTTTTATTGTAATCGAATTATGATAAAATATTATTTTAGACACTCACTTGGTGAAGGCTACAGGAATGACATCCATTAATGCAACAACCATCTCTCTGTCACTAACAAACACAGTCAGGGGTGGTACAGGTACCTCTAAAATCCACTCGAAAGGCAACCTGGAAAATAAATATGTAAATAAGGCTTTACACCCTACAATGTTAAAACAACACCCAACAACGTGTTACACCACAGKTGTTAATTCTCAAACACTGAAAAGTGTAACAGCATCAGCTCTAATAAAGAATGGAATGGAATCCAGATCRATTTATAATTGGTCAGGTGAGAACATGCAGAACCCTGGACCTCGACACCAACGCTGCATCTGATTGGCTGTCAGGGTTGAACAGGAAGAGAGGGTGGAGGTCCTTYGCTAAGGGTAGCGTAATGTAAACCTAACCTATTGAAAATACTCACACACACAACACACTGACAGACAGAAATAATCTGCTGCTCAGAGGATATAACCATCACACATACACACTCACCATGAAGCCAAGTTGTAAATTAAAGTGTTTGTGATTCCTTGTTCTATGATTGTTGTCCACCCTAAATGTCATTTTTTTGTACCTAAAAATGCATATTGCTTACACAGACACACACAGATGTGTGCGGAAACAAACACTGCAGACCTCCCTGGGTTATCATCGTGTGGTGCTGGGCCTAGGCTTGGGTCAATAATTCCCAACTGCTTTGTTCATTGATTACTGATTGAAAAATGATTGTCTGAGGAGTAAACACAGGAGCACTCTGCCTAAGGGTCAGAGGGGAATACAGATCCACTTAGATTTACAACTGGACTGATAGAGAATGTGTGTGTGTGTGTGTGAGAGACAGGGAAATAGAGTGAGTGTGTGTATGTGCACGCACAGGGTATTACAGAGGCATAAACATCTGTGTAGATTCATGTAAAAGGAGTTATAGGATCTCACATTGTGCAAGGGGGCATTGTCATGCTGAAACAGGAAAGGGCCTTCCCCAAACTGTTGCCACAAGGTTGAAAGCACATAATCGTCTAGAATAACATTGTATGCTGTAGCATTAAGATTTCACTTCACTGGAACTAAGRRACMTGGCCCGAACCATGAAAAACAGCCCCCGACCCTTATTCCTCCTCCACCAACTTTAMAGTTGGCACTATGCATTGGGGCAGGTAGCKTTCTCCTGGCATCCGCCAAACCTAGATTCGTCCGTCAGACTGCCAGATGGTGAAGCGTGATTCATCACTCTAGAGAACCCGTTTCCACTGCTCCAGAGTCCAATGGCGGCGAGCTTTACACCACTCCAGCCGACGCTTGGCATTGTGATCTTAAGCTTGTGTGCGACTGCTCGGCCATGGAAACCCATTTCATGAAGTTCCCGACGAACAGCAYTTGTGCTCATTCCTTCCAGRGGCAATTTGGAACTCGGTAGTGAGTGATGCAATCAAGGATAGATGAKTTTTATGTGCTTCAGCACTTGGTCCTGTTCYGTGAGCTTGTGTGGCCTACCACTTCRCGGCTGAGCCGTTGTTGCTCCTAGATGTTTCCACTTCAAAACAGCACTTCAATTGACMGGGGCAGCTYTAGCTGTGCAGAAATTTGACGAACTGACTTGATGGAAAGGTGGCATCCTATGATGGTGCCACATTGAAAGTCACTGAGCTCTTCAGTAAGGCCATTTGACTGCCAATGTTTGTCTATGGAGATTGCATGGCTGTGTGCTAAATTTTATAGACCTGTCAGCAACAGGTGTGGCTGAAACAGCCAAATCCACAAATTTGAAGGGGTGTCCACATACGTTTGTATATATAGTGTACATCTGTCTGCTTTAAATGACTCTCACAAACCAATCTGGCCCCATCTGACRCAATAACCTGGATTATAGTGACACCTGCTGGAAACCACTTAACACAAATTATGCTGGTAACTATTTCGATGCTGGTAACAACTGAACATCATAACCCTGAGAACCACCAGAACCTGTTAGCGTCAATTGAGACAAATCAGTGTGAGAAAGAGAGACAACGCATTGATCCACTCMTTTAATTCATCAACAACATTCTGTGCAAATACTCTACAAATAACACACACGAAAAGCATTCACGTGCATGCGCACAAGCACACCTCAAAAGAGGAATTGATGGTTGATCATACAAGCACCCAGCCATGATTATCAGTCTTTCACATAACAAAAKAAATACAAATCCCTTTACACACACTCAAACAAGAGACCACAGAACACAAGGGCAACTTAATTCACAATCTGAAATACAAATCTCATAATCATTATTTTGAGAAAAAATACATAAATGTATTAGAATTTAAAATAGTATTTGCATCCAAATATTGAAATTGTTAACATAAAAAAAAAAGTGTCTTTAACAATTTTGTGTCAGCTCTTCTCTAGGCTTCTATGGTTACATTGATAGCTGGTTTCTACATGGTAGACTGTCCATTCTCCTATTCAACTCTACTAAGTACCAGACATAAAAGTCTTTAGTCAATCCCCTAATGTGCATATTMCCACGTTAACCATTTCAGTGTCACGACATACGTAGAGCGTTAGTTTTTCCTCCTCCTATGAAGTCCCGGTGCATAAGAATGTCGTACAAAATTAAAACTACAAAACATCAGAAGAAACTAAAAATACACATAACACAGGAGGCTGCTGAGGGGAGGACGGCTCATACTAATGTCTGGARCGGAATTCATGGAATTGCATCAAATACATGGAAACTATATGTTTGATGTATTTGATACCATTCCATTCCATTAATTCCGCTCCAGCCATTACCACGAGCCTGTCCTCCCCAATTAATGTACCATCAACCTCCTGTGACATAACTATTGAAGTGCCTTGTGGGTAGTCATTTGTACCCAACAATCAAGATGACAGAAAGAGAAACAAAGAAAAACGTTTACATCAAAAACACTGGTAGGAGCACAGAATGCAGTAACATGGCTACCGCTGTAAACTCTCTGTGTGCTTCAAGAAGATGCACAAGGCTTTGTACGTCTCTATTTTCAAAGCATTAAGCTAAGAACATTAACAACTTCATAGTTAAGAACACTATAACACTATGGAAGACAATTAAAACGCATTCTACAAGTACCAATATCACTCCATAAAAACACAACCTTATGGAACAAACCTTGGATAGCTTTTCAGAATTCACAGATAAAGGATGAGTCAGATAAGGATGYTCATTTGATAGGGACGATATACAAAACCTTGCCAGGAGCATATCAAACTGACAATCTCTTAGAAAAAAAGAAACTATTGGAACCAAGACTTAAAAAGAACTGATGTTGGCACAAGATGGAGGGAAAGTTGGAGCAKAACTAATGAAATTACTGTTAACGAAAATGCTTAACCCAGTATAAACCAATCTATAGAATTGATGATACAGTACAAGAGACAAAATTCACAAATTCTACAGCACAACAGCAGAGTCATGTCCCAAGTGTAAAACTATAATGGGTGTGTTCATAAATTCACTCTGGAGTGCCAGAGTGAGCTCAGAGTGCGCTCTGGGCGTTCGTAATATTCAGAACGGATATCAGATTGAATTTGCCATTAACARTGGACAGAGTGCTTGGACGCTTGGACACTGGACGCTTTGGATGAGGAGTAGGGTTGATCCGAATGTTCTGACCTCACAACGGCAGTCAAGCACCCAAGCTAACTGGCTAAAGTTGGCTAGCTACTGTACTTCGACATAAATGAGAGAACACCTCATTCTGACCATTTTATTCACCCTAGCAGAGCTGGTTAGGGTGTTTTCATGTTGTCTAGAGCGTTGGTGACCGTAACTGTGTTGCCGGCAACAACTGAATTACGGTTTTTGCTGATGTTTACTGACACCGTTCATATTCAATGGGTGTTTGCAAATTCATCAGTTATTCTGCACTCAGACCAGAGTGCTCTGAAATCAGATATCCAGAGTGAATTTACAAACGCATCCAATGACTCAATAGTCCAGTCTTTTTTTGTGGGCGGAGCTAGAAAGCTGTCAGAAGTATTACAATGTTACTCTTAATCTGTCAGTATGCATATTTCAAGACATGGAATATAGGGGTGTTGTGAGATACCCAATGGGCTGGACGATTCTTTTCTTTTCTCAAAGCACTGGAGATGGGGGTGTGTGCTAATGGGTCTGGGCAGGTGTGATGTAGTTGATGTTTGTGTGATGTTGTCCGTTGTGTGCTTTGCAAAACATCAAATAAAATAAAATCTTACAACAACAAAAAAGAAGATTCACAATGCTCTAGCTTGAGAAAGTAAGCGCTAAACTCACGTACTGAATGGATGTAGGTGTGATTGTTGTTTTAACGGTTGGGAGTAACCTCATTAAGACCGGAGTGGAAAAGCAAGACTCTGGGATACAGTAAACAGTAAAACAACATGTTTTCAACATTAAGACAACATGATGACGTTGTCTTAAGACCAGAGGCTGTAGTTTGACAGTAAGTCCAGTTTATCTTCTTTCATCTCTCTAAAGCCCTTTAGCTGTATAGTAAGTCAGCTACAACAATACTGGGCCACAACTAYTAGTCTATTTTAAGACGTCATTTACATGATGCTCTTAACCCCTTCAGTGACATATACCTGCAGTTGGCTGCTTTCTAAAACCACTGTAGTTTCCCTGGGCATCTGGACATAGCATCCTCCTCCTCTTCTCTTMGTACAATTCTCCTATTCGGAATGTTCCTTGCGTTGCTGCTATAATGCATTACAATATCTAGGAATATCCAGCCATATACAACTCATCCTTGTATTGGAACATGTCCCTTTGCCATTCCCTGAGTGGTTTGTCTGTCTATAGCACAGTCTGAAATGGCACCCTACTCCCTAGTGCACTACTTTTGGCTGGAAGTGCACTGTATGGAATCGAGCACCATTTCAACTTGCCCTCCGTCTATCTCAGTACATGGATTCACTGTCTCTGAGGTTTCCAAACGGCAGACTGAAGGTGCTGCCCAGTCTCTTGGTGACTCCTCCCCCTTCCCTGTTTTTCTTCCTGTTCCAGTTGAGTAAGGAGACGGAGCTCTGGGCCTTAGCCCCACCCATGGTCCGTTGCCAAGCGTTCTCTTTGTCTCCACTGGGGGAGAGCATCACTGACCTCCTCTCCACCTGAACAAACACAACACACATTACTGATGCACCAAAGCACTCAAACACACATGCAGACACAGTAATACATACACACAGACAAATCACTCGAACGCACACACAACTACCTGTGTTTCGTGTGTGTGCAGTGCTATGAAACATACCTGTGTGTCGTGTGTGTGCAGTGTGATGACGCCGAGCTCCACTCCTCGGTCACTGCAGCTCTTCAGGTTGTGGACCACCTCTCCATGTTTAGCCCACTTACAGTTCTCTCCATCCACCGCCACGATGTAGTCCCCCTCTCTCAGACCTGCCTCCTGAGAACACACACATACACAGTATATTTCAGTGGGGCATGAAATAATGTACATTTTCAGTTCGAGGAAATAGGAATAATAGGAATGCAAAGGAGGGTTAAGACGAGAGACAGGGTACKACCATCTCACCTCAGCACATCCCCCCGGCACTACTCCAGCCACCAGAACAGGAGAGTCTCCTCTGAGAGTTAGCCCCAGACCSCCCTCCCCTCGCTGGAGACACACCAAACGCACCGGCCCCCAGCGCGCCCGTGCACAGAACACTGACAAGGGACCCTGCAGGGGAGACAGCGAGAGACCATCTTCATTACAGGACTCATCATTCATTTAAAAAACATCACCATCAAAATCAGTCAGTCATCGGCGTCATCATTTACATTTAACTCATTTAGCAGACGCTCTTATCCAGAGCCACCTACAGTTAGTGCATTCATTTAAGACGGCTAGGTGGAATGAACATCATCATTGTCACCATCATTTTTATTTATTTATCCATTATTTTATTTATCCATTATTTTACCAGGTAAGTTGACTGAGAACACGTTCTCATTTGCAGCAACGACCTGGGGAATAGTTACAGGGGAGAGGGGATGAATGAGCAAATTGTAAACTGGGGATTATTAGGTGACCGTGATGGTTGGGGCCAGATTGGGAATTTAGCCAGGACACCGGGGTTAACACCCCTACTCTACGATAAGTGCCATGGGATCTTTAATGACCTCAGAGTCAGGCACCCGTTTAACGTCCCATCCGAAAGACGGCCTTACACAGAGCAGTGTCCCCAATCACTGCCTGGGGCATTGGGATCTTTGTTTAGACCAGAGGAAGAGTGCCTCCTACTGGCCCTCCAACACCTTCCAGCAGCATCTGGTCTCCCATCCAGGACTGACCAGGACCAACCCTGCTTAGCTTCAGAAGCAAGCCAGCAGTGGTATGCAGGGGTGGTTGCTGCTGGCTTGCAATCATCAGTCTTACCATTTGTATTTTATTTATTTAACTAGGCACGTCAGTTAAGAACAAATTCTTTTTACAATGACGGTCTGCCAAAAGGCAAAAGGCTTCCTGCGGGGACGGGGGCTGGGATTAAAAATTAAAAAGAAATAAAATATACGAAAAAAAAAGAAAGAGGACACCAGAACACTACATAAAGAGAGACCTAAGACAACAACACAAGACAACATAGCATGGTACCAACACAACAACAGGGTAGCAGCACAAACTACGGTACGACACTTTATTGGGCACAGACAACAGCACAAAGGGCAAGAAGGTAGAGACAACAAAACATCATGTGAAGCAGCCACAACTGTCAGTAAGAGAGTGTCCATGATTGAGTCTTTGAATGAAGAGATTGAGATAAAACTRTCCAGTTTGAGAGTTTTTTGCAGCTCGTTACAGTTGCTAGCTGCAGTGAACTGAAAAGASGAGCGACCCAGGRRKGTGTGGTTTGGGGACCTTTAACAGAATGTTACTRGCAGAACGGTGTTGTATGTGGAGGATAAGAGCTGCAGTAGATATCTCAGATAGTGGGGAGAGSMCTAGAGGGTTTWATAAATAAGCATCAACCAGTGGGTCTTGCGACACGTATACAGAGATGACCAGATTACAGAGGAGTATAGAGTGTAGTGATGTGTCCTATAAGGAGCATTGGTGGCAAATCTGATGGCCGAATGGTGAAGAACCGCTCGAGAGCACCCTTACCTGTCGATCTATAAATTACATCTCAGTAATCTAGCATGGATAGGATGGTCATCTGTAATCAAAGCGATTACGATAGAGGAGACCATGTCTAGATTTAACCTTAGCCTGTAGCTATGATATGTGCTGAGAGAAGGACAGTGTACCATCTAGGCATACTCCCAAGTACTTGTATGAGGTGACTACCTCAAGCTCTAAACCCTCAAAAGGTAGTAATCACACTTGTGGGGAGAGGGGCATTCTTCTTACCAAACTACATGRCATTTGTTTTGGAGGTGTTCAGAACAAGGTTAAGGGCAGAGAAAGCTTGTTGGACACTAAGAAAGCTTTGTTGTAGAGGGTTTAACACATAATCCGGGGAGGGGCCAGCTGAGTATAAGACTATCATCTGCATATAAATGGATGAGAGAGCTTCCTTCTGCCTGAGCTATGTTGTTGATGAAAATTGAGAAGAGCGTGGGGCCTAGGATCGAGCTTTGGGTACTCCCTTGGTGACAGGCAGTGGTTGAGACAGCAGATGTTCTGACTTTATACACTGCACTCTTTGAGAGAGGTAGTTAGCAAACCAGGCCAAAGACCCCTCAGAGACACCAATACYCCTTAGCCGGCCCACAAGTATGGAGTGGTCTACCGTATAAAAGCTTTGGCCAAGTCAATAAATATAGCAGCACAACATTGATTAGAGGGCAATGGTGACATCAGTGACACATCCATAACCTGAGTGGAAACCAGATTGCATACCAGAGAGAATACTACAGACATCTAGAATGCCAGTCAGTTGAATATTGACAAGTTTTCCAACACTATTGATAAACAGGGCAAAATAGAAATTGGCCTATAACAGTTGGGATTCGCTTGATCTCCCCCTTCAAATAAAGGATGCACCATGGCTGCCTTCCAAGCAATGGGAAGCTCCCCAGAGAGGAGAGACAGGTTAAAAAGGTCAGAGATAGGCTTGGCGATGATCGGGGAAGCAACCTTAAAGAAGAAAGGGTCTAAACCATCTAAACCAGATGTTTTTTTGGAGCCAAATTTAAGGAGCTCCTTTAGCACCTCTGACTCAGTGATTGCCTGCAGGGAGAAACTTTGTAGTGGGGCAGGAGCAAAAAAGGGAGGAGCATCGGGGCTAGTCACATTAGAAGGGGTGGTAGATGAGGAAATGTTGGATGGGCAAGAAGGCATGGCTAAGTTGATTAGGAATCCTGACTTAACGAAGTGGTGATTAAAGAGCTCAGCCATGTGCTCCTTGTCAGTAACAACCACATCAATATTAAGAGACATGRGTAGCTGTGAGGAGGGTTTATTCTCCAGGTCTTTAACAGTTTTCCAGAACTTCTTGGGGTTAGACCCACAGAGAGAACTGATCCTTAAAAGTAACTAACTTTGGCCTTCTGGATAGTCTAAGTGCACTTAGTTCTCATTTGCCTGAATGAGAGCCAGTCAGACTGAGTATGCATGTGCCGAGTGATTTGGCAAATGGAATTCTTGACGTGGAGTAACTCTGCCAGATCATGGTACAACCAGAGGCTGAACCTGTTTTTAATTCTCATTTTCTTTATGGGGGTGTGTTTGTTAACAATTCCACTGAAAATATAAAAAAGAAGGTCCAAGCGAATTCGACAGAGTTGATTCTAGTTGATTCTATACCAATTACAGAGACCAGATAATGAAGGAAGGCTTGCTCATTAAAGTTTTTTAGCAAGCATCTATGACCAATCAGGACAGGTCGTTTCACAGAGCAGCCATTACAAACACAGGCTGTGATCACTAAGATCATTACAGAAAACACCTGACTGATACCYATCAGGATTATTTGTAAGGATAACATCAAGGAGAGTAGCCTTTTCTGGGTGTTTGGAGTCATATCTCGTGGGATTGGTAATAATCTGAGAAAGATTTAGAGACTCCCATTGCTTTAGGACCTGGTCAGGTGGTTTAAGCATGTCCCAGTTTAGGTAACCTAGCAGGACAAATTCAGATTTAGCTTAAATGGGCCAGGAGAGAGCTTAGGGCATTTAGGGTACAGGCCGGTGCTGATGGTGGACGATAACACCCAGCAACAGTCAACAAAGAGCTATTTGAAAGTTTAACGCTTAAAACCATCATATCAAATTGTTGGGGAACAGACTTGGTGGCGACAACCGAGCAACGAATGTGTTCCTTGGTAAAAAATTGCCACTCCACCACCTTTGGAAGATCTGTCTTGCCGAAAAAGGTTATAACCAGAAAGGTTAACAGTGTTCAAAACAATCTTTCTTAATCACGTCTCAGTAATGACCAACACATCTGGATTGGAGCTGTGAACCCACACTTTCAATTTATCAATTTTAGGTAATAAGCTTCTAGTGTTAACGTGCAGAAAACCCAGGCTTTTACGAGAGCAGAAATCAGTGAAGCAAATATCAGAGCACAAATCAGAATTGGAGCTAGCAACAGTAGATGGGCCAGGGTGTACATRCACATSTCCAGATATCATCAGCAGTAATACAATCAGGGCACGGCAGAGGACAGGCGGATCTCTACAGTGTTGATTTATRACACTTGAATGTGCATTAGATGGCAACAAGATCATATTGTACAGCARTTTCATCAGGTAACATGAATACAAAGAGGTGGTTAGAATAGGATGGGAGGCCAAAAGTCTGTGTAACCAATAGAGTCAGAGTCCTGAGTGTGGGAACAAACAGTCTATCCCAAGGTTGGCTAAACAAGCAAGTTCATAGTCAACAAAGCAAGCAGGAGTCATGAGGCAAATAGCATAAAGCACAAGAAAAAAATATTGACTTGGGGCTAGCCATTGTAAGTTCAGAGTCACTCGCCCCAACAGTGCGTGTGTGTTGGAGGCGAGTGAAAGATCAGGAGAGAGGGGGGAGTGTGGTGGGGGTACCTCTACCATACAGGGAGAGACAGGCCAGGGCAGACAGTGAACAGAAGGCTAGGTGGAATCCAAGCAGCAGTCCAGCAGGCAACGGGAGTAGGTGTCACACCCACTTGGGAGAAGCTTTTTTTGGGAGGCAGATTCCTTGAAGAAAATTCCAGCCTATCTAGCTAGCAAGTCTGTCCGKTTTTTTYYCCACGTGGAAAAGGAGGTCGTTAGCTAGCTATATCTCTTCAGTTTCAACGAATGGTCCTTACCGACATCCAAACAAAGTTGTCCTGTGGCWGTTGTATTTGAAATCCTCTTCTGATGTGATCAAAGCAACAATATTGTTTCTTATTGAGTTAATTTACAATTTAAGTGTCATGGCTGCATATCAGTTCAAAATAGAGGTGAATCCAGGGGGTACTGTATTGTAATGACCTCTGCACAGATGGAGGGGGCTTCAAAGGCCTCTGCATTTGGGTGGGGAAGGCTGTGAAACTMCACTGCCATTGTTGGTGTCAAGGGCTTTGACASCCTTCACACCTCAGTGCTAATTGTCTGATCTGTTCTGTCCTAGAACRCTTGGTAGCCTTAACTTAGCATTCAGTCCCTATAAAGTAAAATATATCACTGTCATTTATTTTCTTCTTGGCTTTAAAAGTAGCTTCAGACTAAACATTACTCACTCAGTTCCAGGTTGGATGGTGTTTTCAGGTTTCTTGTGCTTCTTTTGCCAGAGCATTTTCTGYATAGACCTTGGAAATAAGAATCTTTGGTAGTAGGAATCCTTCCAGGTAATTTTGTTCAAAATCAGGTTGTAGGTTTGGAGTTTTGATTTGGAGTGAAGGTTATGTTGTGGAGTGTAGAATTCTGTATATGTCCTTATGGAAAAATCGACGTTTATCTAAATCCATCTTTTTGTAAAAACATGCTAGAAAATGTGGCAGMCCATCTGCTCATGATCTCTCTCTGCTCTCTTGTGGACCACCAAAAATATAAAATAAAGACTTACCAGCCTTCGGAAGATGTCAGTGACTTGGACAGTGGAGAAATTGGGTGGAATTATATCAGGCTTCTGCTGGGTTTGAGCTGAGGAAGAAGAGAGAGAGAAATGATAAATTACTGTTTCTAACAGATAATCTGTCAAAATAAGGAAACATTTSAGTAAATGAGGGATACAAAGTATTTTCAAAGCAGGTGCTTAGGGTCATATATAAAAATGCCCAGATGCACATTATTTTGGCAATCATAGCTAATTAAATAAAATAAAAAAAGAKATCTGTGACTTCGAAAGAGGGGTCTCAAAGGAGCATAGGGGGTTTAAATTGTGTGCGCGTGTGTGTGTCTCAGTCAGTAGATCTCAACCCAATTGAACATTTATGGGAGATTCTGGAGTGACACCTGAGACAGCATTTTCCAACACAATCAACAAAACATCAAATTACTGAATTTCTTGTGGAAGAATTGTGCACAGCACATTGGCCAGTGTTTATTTTTCAGTGTAACATTTCTAGTGTTGATTCAGGAGTTAAATTCACCCTGCAAGGGGTATATTAACACTCAGTGGTGTAAAATAACCCCCAGTGTTAGTGTTAATAAACAGTTATTGTTTTACACYGTGGAGAGTAAAACGGTTTCATCAAAACCACACCCATCATTTTCGTATTTCCCAGCATGCTCTACTGCAGGTCGATACTTTAGGATTGTTTTTAGTATATGTGTTTTTGCATGTACATTGATTAATCTTATGCTTCACAAAGATAAATAACAAAAATCTAAACTGATCCAAATCAGTTACCTACATTTATTGCACCCGTTACTGAAATTGTTGTTACAGTTTAAATGGTATAGATAGTCTTCTTATCAACTTTTCTAACAGTCATTCTGAATGCAGGTGTGGGTGAATAAAGACTAATTGTTGGATATCCTAACTGGCTGGATTCCAATAAGAATTACACATCACTTTGCATAATGTGATTTACAGGCCTGATGTGGCCYGTAAACCAGGAGTTTCATAACACCACTGTGTTAGGGTAAAACTAGGCAATCAAAGTAAGGCCTTATGATATAAGTACTGCATAGTCATAGATAATAATGGTAGCATTTGCCTTGGTACTCACGCAGTGAAAGCCACAGGCCTTTAGAATGAAATACTTAAACAACCATGTCTCTGTCACTAACAAATACTGTCATGGGTGGTAACTCTACAATTCACTCAAAAAGAAAAAGCAACCAGGAATATATGATAATTAGGCTTTACACCTTGTAGTTTTAAAACACCAAAAAATGATTTACTGTAACACTAAAAGGTGTTAATTTCATACACTGAGAAAGCACTGTGTGTCMTCAGGGCAAAGGGTGGCTACTTTGAAGAATCTGAAATATAACAAATATTTTGATTTGTTTAACACTTTTGTTGGTTACTACATGATTCCATGTGTTATTTCATAGTTTTGATGTCTTCACTATTATTCTACAATGTAGAAAATAGTAAAAATAAAGAAAAACCCTTGAATGAGTAGGTGTGTCAAAACCTTTGCCTGGACTCTGTATTTAAAATAGGACAAGTTTGACTAGAGCGCATTTAAGTCTGGCCAATACTATACAGTGCATTCGGAAATTATTCAGACCCCTTGACTTTTTACACATTCCACAGTTACAGCTGTATTCTAAAATGGATTTTTTTTTTTTTAATTCCTCATGAAATCTACACACAATACCCTATAATGACAAAGCGAAAACAGGTTTAGACATTTTTGAAAATATATAAAAAAATAAATACCTTATTTACATAAGTTCAGGCCCTTTGCGATGAGACTCGAAATTGAGCTCAGGTTTCCATTGATCATCCTTGAGATGTTTCTACAACTTGATCAGTTGATAGGACATGATTTGGAAAGGCACACACCTGTCTATATAAAAGGTCCCACAGTTGACAATGCACGTCAGAGGGAAAAAAGCAAGCCATGAGGTCAAAGGAATTGTCCGTAAAGTTCCGAGACAGGATTGTGTCGAGGCACAGATCTGGGGAAGGGTACCAAAAACAAGTCTGCAGCATTGAAGGTCCCCAAGAACACAGTGGCCGCCAACATTTTTAARTCAAAGAAGTTTGGAACCACCAAGACTCTTCAAAGAGCTACAGTGGKTTCTCATTTAACCTCTTGGGTAGGGGGCAGTATTTTCAAGTCCGAATGAAGGTAGGCCTTGAAATACATCCACAGGTACACCTCCAATTGACTCAAATGATGTCAATTAGCCTATCAGAAGCTTCTAAAGCCATGACATCATTTTCTGGAATTTTCCAAGCTTTTTAAAAGGCACAGTCAACTTAGTGTAATTAAACTTCTGACCCACTCGAATTGTGATACAGTGAACTATAAGTGAAATAATCTGTCTGTAAACAATTGTTGGAAAAATGACTTGTGTCATGCACAAAGTAGATGTCCTAACCGACTTGCCAAAACTATAGTTTGTTGACAAGAAATTTGTGGAGTGGTTGACATATGAGTTTTAATGACTCCAGCCTAAGTGTATGTAAACTTCCGACTTCAACTGTATATTGGAAGATATTTCTGTAATTCAGTGATATTTATTCCCATAGTAAGTCGTTATGGATCCATAACTAAATAAACAAACAGGCATTTTGAAAGAGTATTTTAATCATTATTTTATTAATGAAGCATGACGATGCCATTATTAGTTACATTGTTTTAGTTTGAAAGTGCAGACTGACACTAAGAACAGCGGGAACGTTTCCCTAGTCAGAGTTCAATGCCCCTTAAATATTTTGGAGTTGATTTCATTTTCAAATAAAACAAAATTATCGAGAAAAAGGTGGAGACATTTTTACAAAATGTGTAAATAAAGCCAGTTTGTTATTTTGAATGATTTACTWCTGTTTTTAGAGGGAGAAAAACCAAAAACCTACAGTCATCTCATGGGTCTCCCAGTCGAGGCCGGCATGGGTATTGAACCAGCATATGTAGCAATGCAGTGTCTTAGACCGTTGCACTCAGGCGCTGTACAACATGACCGGTCGGGAGTGGCCTACAGTACTACAGTAAGAGCAAAAATAATCCTAACAAAATAAAATAACAGTTTTAGTAAGTAATACTGAAGTTGTGCACAATTATCAGTTTCTATTTAGGTTTATGTCACCCATTCATTGTCAGTTAGAGAGACACAGTAGGACCCAAAAGCATAATCAGTGCTTTAACTCCCTGGGGAGAAGGGCCTTAATCAGGGAGGTGCCCAAGAACCCGATGGTCACTCTGACAGAGCTCTAGAGTTCCTCTGCGGAGATGGGAGAACCTTCCAGAAGGTCAACCAACTCTGCAGCACTCCAACAAACAAGGCTTTATGGTAGAGYGGCCAGATGAAAGCCACTCCTCAGTAAGACACATGACAGCCCGCTTGGAGYTTGCCAAAAGGCAGCTAAAGGACTCAGACCATGAGAAACAAGATTCTCTGGTCTGATGAAACCAAGATTGAACTCTTTGGCCTGAATGCCAAGCGTCACATCTGGAGGAAACCTGGCACCATCCCTACGGTGAAGCATGGTGGTGGCAGCATGTTTTTCAGCGGTAGGGACTGGGAGACTAGTCAGGATCAAGGGAAAGATGAACGGAGCAAAGTACAGAGAGATCCTTGATGAAAACCAGCTACAGAGCACTCAGGACCTCAGGCTGGGGCGAAGGTTCACCTTCCAACAGGACAACAATGACCCTAAGCACACAGCCAAGACCACRCAAGAGTGGCTTTGAGACAAGTCTCTGAATGTCCTTGAGTAGCCCAGCCAGAGCCCAGACTGGAACCCAATCAAACATCTTTGGAGAGACCTGAAAATAGCTGTGCAGCGACACTCCCCATCCAACCTGACAGAGCTTGGGAGGATCTGCAGAGAAGAATGGGAGAAACTCCCCAAATACAGGTGTGCCAAGCTTGTAGCGTGATACCCAAGAAGACTCTAGGCTGTAATCACTGCCAAAGGTGCTTCAACAAAGTACTGAGTAAAGGGTCTGAATACTTAAATGTGATATTTCAGTTTTTTTTGTTTTTATTACATTTGCAAACATTTCTAAAAACCTGTTTTTGCTTTGTCAAAAAAAGCAATTTTAGAATAAGGCTGTAAGATAACAAAATGTGGAAAAAGTCAACGGGCCTGAATACATATTTATATATATTTATTGTTATTGCATTGGGACATAGTCACTGACCAATAATCTGCAATAAGGGAAATGGCCACTACGGAGGCACCAATAAGGTCGCACTSWMCTGTGCAACAGTACAGGACAGATTCATAATGAAAGTATCTGTCATTATTGTTTTTGTGGGAGGGGTTTTGGAGGACAACTGGAGGTCTACTTTGAGTGGCGCAGCAGTCTAAGGCACTGCATCTCAGTGCTAGAGGCATCACTACAGACCCTGGTTCAATTCCAGGCTGTATCACAACCGGCCATGTTTGGGAGTCCCATAGGGTGGAGCACAAATGGCACAGCTTCACCCGGGTCAGGGTTTGGCCGGGGTAAGCAGTCATTGTAAATAAGAATTTGTTCTTAACTGACTTGCCTAGTTAAATACAAATAAATTAAAGTATGGATAGGTTTTTCAAAATGGTGGTAAGGACAGTGATACCATCTTAAAATGTAACCCATCATGGTAAATTAAGTATAGCTAGCTATAAAACCAATGGTTTTTACATGGCTAAAGGAGAAGGATTACCATATTTACTGTCTTCAGAAAACTCAATATCTTCTGAGGAAGTGGCCTGGGAAAAATAATGGGATGGTAAAACCTATTTCAGTCATGGTTTAAGAAATTCAAAAGGTGTTATGATCCTATAAAAAAATTGATCATGGAGGTACAGTCTGTTAAAGTAGATGGTCAAAGAAAACGAATTGCCTTGAATATACTACTTGATGAACAGTTATGCCTCATAAATCTATATAGACTGAATAATGACGATCCAAACTTCTTTGAAAACATTTATTATAATCAAATTAATCGCCAAGATACAAATAATTATATTATAATGGTAGGGGACTACAACACAGTTTAGGTACATCAGTGGACCAGAAAGGCAATCATACTATCAACTATCACCCTCTGGTGCTCAAAAAKATCAAATATTATGGACACGTTGGAATTTATGGATATTTGAAGGCTTAAAACACATGGATCTCATAAGATATACKTGGAGGCTTAATCAAGCTGTTCGGATTGATTATTTTCTGGTATCCTTTCCATTGTGCCAAAATGTGATCAGACCATCAGCTTATTGGCCTCCATGTAACTATGACAGACTTTCCACGAGGGCGGGGATATTGGAAATTTAACAAGGGTTTATTGACAGGCACTACTTTAACAAAAACAAAGGAATTAATAACATACTTTTTGGGGGGCAAAGTACAGGTTCAGCAGACCACTCATCATATGGGATGTCTTTAAAAAGGCCATTCATCACAAAAACAGTATCAGTCAGAGAAAAAACTTAAATCAGAAATAGAAAATCTAACATTACACATCAATTGTGTAGATCAATGTAATGCAGAAGCATTGAATAAACTCAAGGCAAAACAAAAAGGAGTTTGAGGAACTTATTCAGGAAGGATCAGGTTTCATTTATTTAAAAAAAATTAGAAAATTTGATGGAAAACAGCGAAGAATGCGCCAAGTTTTTCCTAAATCTTCAATATAGAAACACGGCCAAAAAGAACCTACAAACAAATAGTCAGTCACAATCGATGTAGAAATCCTTCTCTCAGCAAAAGTGATTTTGAATGAGGATGTAAAATAATAAAATAAAAGTTCCTCCAATCTCACTTGACGAAAAGTTKTGTGATATCATGTGGGGGCAAAACATTTGTATTAGCATTACTTGAAATGATAGGTATCAATCCTGTACTCTAGTTGTGTAAATTGCCGTTTTCACCCAACTCTGTGCCTAATACACCACGGCTCGTGTTCTTTCCCCCACCCTTTGTACTAGGAATCTTGCATGTTCGGAACGAGGTATCGCTCCGTAACCTCTATTCTAAGAACAAACCATTCTTAGTATTCACAAGGGAACACAGGGGACAGAATTTGGCCACCTCATATCAGTTCGGTTCGAAACATTGAGACAGTCATGGTGGATTAAGGAAATGTAACAAAGTTGGGCTACATAATGCAAGCCCCAACTCAGAATCATTGAACTCTCACTATATCCACTCTGTGTGCATGTTGTGACGGCTCCCTTATTAATAAGTACAATAAAGGTTTTTGATCAAGTATAACCAGATTTGGTGATTGGTTCTGGCTCTCCTCATTTGTTAAATCAGAATATCTACCACATTCTTGACGATGAGGATGGGATGTGAAACTTCACCTGGTGACCGCTCCTGAAGACCTGGGTAAACCATGCACGGGAGATTCCAAATTGGCGTATCAGGGAAGCYGCACTCCTTGAAAGGAGCAGCTGGACTCGCCCAAGATCTGAGAGGAAGCGGGCGCGGATGGATACCACATCCCGAACATAGTATTGAGAGAGGTGAGCAGAATAAACCACCAATAGGTTAAGATGCTCCTGTGAGGGTACTCCCAGAAGCGGAGACTCCCTTAAGGGGTCACAGCTGGGGTAACTGACAGAATTGGGTAAACCAGGCAATATCTCAGAGGAATTATTTCAGAGTAAGTGTCCTCTGGGATTGATTGCTGGTGGAACCAGTTTAGAGTAACCAAAAGTCTGGTTGGTTGGATTGATCCCCAGCAGACCAGTGAGGTCAGTTAGGTGAGGGACCAGAGCTAGCGGAGTCTGTGTGTCGCTGTTTGAGTCTGAGTGAGATACTTGAATAGATTAAATTGGGCATTAGAATAGACAGGTATGCCCTGGGTTACAATTGTTAGATGTAAGTGGTGAAGTCTTTTTGAGACCATGTTACACAATTAGATAGGCGACACGGGTATTCTGTAGGTAGTTTTGCATATCTGGATAGACAAAAAAGGATCTATACCACCATTATTGCAGTAGGTGAAATTCTGGTGTGGAGGCAACTAGGCCCATCTAATATACAATATTTTGATAATGTTATGGGTTTTCCTGTGTTTTTGGAAAGAGTAAAGTATAAACAGCGCTAAACGGTTTTCTTTGTTTGTCTACCCCTCTGTGTCTGTCTGTCTGTGGTGTGCGAGTGGAACAGGCACCATGGGAGCAAGGGACACGGTATTCCAGATCCCCCCACGGGGGCCCTGAAGGTCATGGCAGATAAGTGGGGAAGGGACATTCTGGACCAGGTGCAATTATGGCATAGGGAAGGTGGTTTTCCTTTGACAGGGACACTGAGTTTAACAATGTTAGACAAAGTCAGGGAGAGAGTGTATGGGTTAAACATAGAAAATGGGAAAGAGAGGCAGAAAGGCATGCACAAAGACAGGATCCATTTAGGGGACAGCCCCATCAGAATATGGTAGTGCAGACTGARGAGGAAGGGAAAACCGATAAAGACGAGACAGTGAGAAAGAACAAAAARAGATGAGATTTCCCCCCCCTACTCTTTTCCGCCCAATCTCTACCCAGTGCTGCCAGCACCAGTGGCCGCAGCCGGGGCCAACTACCATCCAACGACACCCCGCCAGTCGACTCAGACCCCCCTTCCTCCACTGCGCCTCCTCCCCTGTTTCTTGGGTCATCTCCTTTTGCCGCAGCAATGGGCAACCTACTCATGGGCTTGGGCCCGATGGGGAGCCGGGCATGGWTGGAGGAGTGACCAGACAAAAGTGAAGGAGACAGCAGCCCCATCAGATGACGATGATGACAGCATTGACACATCTCTTGTTTCTCCCCCCTCAAGGATCATCTTCGAAGAATGAAGGATCTGAAGGGCACACATGCTACGTTTCAGCAATATCCCCTGATGGCGTGTCCCAACCCCCAGCAGCTGATGATGGCAGCGCACTTGACCCCCATTGTCTACATTCAAAGGACCTGGAGGCCTGATGAAATCAAATGCATTGTTGAGGACCTGCCTGACCCTAGCAAAGATGCAGTACAGTTTGCAGCAGAGATGAGAGTTGTAGCTGGACAATACAAGGCCTCAGCAGCTGAAATAGCTCACATCTGCAAGAACAAGCTAGGGTTGAGGTGGGCTGATGTACAAGGAGACTTTGATCTCAATGAACAATGGGCAGAAAATGGTGGGTACCAAGATCAGTTAACAACTTTGATGGGTAGAGTCACGGCAATGTATCCGGCCAAAACCGATTGGACAGCCATTCGAGCATGCAAGATGGGAGAGGAAGAGACACTAGAAAACTTCCGAAAAAGGTTGGAGACCTGTTTTAGGCTGCACTGTGGTATCAGGCCACAGAATGAAGCCTATGGAGACCTTTTGAAGGGCTTCCTAGTGAGGGGCCTGGCACCTGACCTGGAGAGAGCGGTGAGAATGACGTGCATCAGTTGGGAGACTAAGCCACTGGCGACTGTGGTGCAACACTAAGCACGCTGAGAGACAGCAGTGCACCCAGGTGAAGGCACAGGTCAAGAGGGAGAACCTGAAGAGTGCCGAACTCAGGAAGGCTCAGCTGACATTCTACCAAGGGGCGGCGGGTCAAGGCACAGCTGGAGGAAGAAATTGCTACAACTGTGGTAAACCAGGCCATTTTGCTGCTAGCTGCCCAGAAGGACCTCAACAGCAAAGAGGGAACGACAGGGGCGGATCCAGAGGCAGAGGAGCCCCAAGGCCCCCCCCCTCAAGGAAGAGGTCCACTAGGAGGAAAAAGTCTGTGGTATCCCCCTGCTCAACAACAACCATGGCAGCAACCAAGGGAGAATATTGACAGGCGAAGGAGGTAGTAATTGAGTTAGAATCGCCAGAGCAACCAGAACATTTGTTTTTAAAGAGCCATACCCTTCCTCGAATTTAGCCAACAGTGGAGGCTTGCGTCAATGGTGAGTCAATAATATTTCTTACTGATATGTGAGCTGCGATGTCTGTGATTAACTGTACGGCTATGACAAAACCTCCCATGTCTAGTGAAACAGTCAAAACTGTAGGGGCTTCAGGCCTCACATTCAGAGAGCATGTAACCATGCCTCTGCCGGTCTCCTTTAGTGAGGAGAAGTTTCAACATCAATTTCTCTACTATGACCACTGTCCTGTCAATCTGATGGGCAGGGACCTCCTGTGTAAACTGGGCATCAGCATAACTTTTTAGCCCAACCGTTTTAACAGTTATTCATGAGGAAGAAGAGGGGGAGCTATTGATGTTAATGTCTTGAGTTGTGCAACTGGTATTGCGCATGGGACGTTGATAATCATTTCTCACCATTGACAAGAGACCTGAGATACGAGAACAAATGGCTGTTAGAAAGTGTAGCGCCAGAATCTATCCAGTGTGAAGGGTTGTATTGTAGCAGTGATTTCTGTGCTTTGGGGGTTACTCTAAGCCCTGCACACAAAGAGCTCTACATGTTTGAAAAATCATGCAGAGTTGAGTGGGAGGATACTGGGGTTTGGATAAAGGGCCTGGTCAATGCTGTTGATTGGGAAATGGGTTTAGATGGGTCAACTTATTCACCCAGCACACTGACATATTGTTACCCCCTCAACTGGGACACAGCATTTGAGAAGGGTGTGCATGGACTTGATCAGCCCTCCTTTGTCACCAATATCATCCTTTTGAGTGAGGCCTCGCACCTCGAGGGGTCCCTGATTTTTTTTTCTCCCCCCCACCTTTATTTAACCAGGTAGGCTAGTTGAGAACAAGTTCTCATTTACAACTGCGACCTGGCCAAGATAAAGCACAGCAGTTCGACACAAACAACAACACAGAGTTACACATGGAGTAAACATACAGTCAATAATACAGTAGTAAAAGAAAAAGTCTATATAGTCTGTGCAAATTAAGATAGATAAGGGAGGTAAGGAAATAAATAGGCCATGGTGGCGAAGAATTTACAATCTAGCAATTAAACACTGGATGAACATGCATGTAGAGATACTGGGGTGCAAAGGAGCAAGATAAATAAAGGTTAAGGTAGTTGGATGGGCTGTTTACAGATGGTCTATGTACAGGTGCAGTGATCTGTGAGCTGCTTTGATAGCTGGTGCTTAAAGCAAGTGAGGGAGATGCGTCTCCAGCTTCAGTGATTTTTGCAGTTCGTTCCAGTCATTGGCAGCAGAGAACTGGAAGGAAAGGTGGCCAAAGGAGGAATTGGCTTTGGGGGTGACTAGTGAGATATACCTGCTGGTGCGCGTGCTATGGGTAGGTGCTGCTATGGTGACCAGTGAGCTGAGATAAGGCGGGGCTTTACCTAGCAGAGACTTGTAAATGACCTGGAGCCAGCGGGTTTGGCGACGAGTATGAAGCGAGTGCCAGCCAATGAGAGCGTACAGGTCGCAGTGGTGGGTAGTATATGGGGCTTTGGTGACAAAACGGATGGCACTGTGACAGACTGCATCCAATTTGTTGAGTAGAGTGTTGGAGGCTATTTTATAAATGACATCCCCGAAGTCGAGGATCGGTAGGATGGTCAGTTTTACGAGGGTATGTTTGGCAGCATGAGTGAAGGATGCTTTGTTGTGAAATAGGAAGCAGATTCTAGATTTAATTTGGATTGGAGATGCTTAATGTCAGTCTGGAAGGAGAGTTTACAATCTAACCAGACACCTAAGTATTTGTAGTTGTCAATATATTCTAAGTCAGAACCGTCCAGGGTAGTGATGTTGGACGGGCAGACAGGTGCTGGCAGCGATCGGTTGAAGAGCATGCATTTAGTTTTACTTGCATTTAAGAGCAGTTGGAGGCCACGGAAGGAGAGTTGTATGGCATTGAAGCTCGTCTGGAGGTTCGTTAACACAGTGTCCAAAGAAGGGCCAGAAGTATACAGAATGGTGTCGTCTGCGTAGAGGTGGATCAGAGAATCACCAGCAGCAACAGCGACATCATTGATGTATACAGAGAAGAGAGTCGCGCCGAGAATTGAACCCCGTGGCACCCCCATAGAGACTGCCAGAGGTCCGGACAACAGGCCCTCCGATTTGACACACTGAACTCTGAGAAGTAGTTGGTGAACCTGGTGAGGGAATCATTTGAGAAACCAAGGCTGTTGAGTCTGCCAATAAGAATGTGGTGATTGACAGAGTCGAAAGCCTTGACCAGGTCGATGAATACAGCTGCACAGTATTGTCTCTTATCGATGGCGGTTATGATATCGTTTAGGACCTTGAGCATGGCTGAGGTGCACCCATGACCAGCTCTGAAACCGGATTGCATAGCGGAGAAGGTACGGTGGGATTCGAAATGGTCGGAAATCTGTTTGTTAACTTGGCTATCGAAGACCTTAGGAAGGCAGGGTAGGATAGATATAGGTTTGTAACAGTTTGGGTCTAGAGTGTCTCCCCTTTTGAAGAGGGGGATGATCGTGGCAGCTTTCCAATCTTTGGGAATCTCAGACGATATGAAAGAGCTTAAACAGGCTATTAATAGGGGTTGCAACAATTTCGGCAGATCATTTTAGAAAGAGGGTCCAGATTGTCTAGCCCGGCTGATTTGTATGGGTCCAGATTTTGCAGCTCTTTTCAGAACATCAGCTATCTGGATTTGGGTGAAGGAGAAATGGGGGAGGCTTGGGCAAGTTACTGTGGGGAGTGCAAGGCTGTTGACTGGGGTAGGGGTAGCCAGGTGGAAAGCATGGCCAGCCGTAGAAAAATGCTTATTGAAATTCACAATTATAGTGGATTTATCGGTGGTGACAGTGTTTCCTAGCCTCAGTGCAGTGGGCAGCTGGGAGGTGCTGCTCTTATTCTCCATGGATTTTACAGTGTCCCAGAACTTTGAGTGTGTGCTACAGGATGCAAATTTCTGCTTGAAAAAGCTAGCCTTAGCTTTCCTAACTGCCTGTGTATATTGGTTCCTAACTTCCCTGAAAAGTTGCATATTACAGGGGCTATTCGATGCTAATGCAGAACGCCACAGGATGTTTTTGTGCTGGTCAAGGGCAGTCAGATCTGGGAGAGAACCAAGGGCTGTATCTGTTCCTGGTTCTACATTTTTTGAAAGGGGCATACTTATTTAAGATGGTGAGGAAGTAACTTTTAAAGAATGACCAGGCATCCTCTACTGATGGGATGAGGTCAATATCCTTCCAGGATACCCGGGCCAGGTCAATTAGAAAGGCCTGCTCGCTGAAGTGTTTTAGGGAGCGTTTGACAGTGATGAGGGATGGTCGTTTGACCACAGACCCATTACGGATGCAGGCAATGAGGCAGTGATCGCTGAGATCTTGGTTGAAAACAGCAGAGGTGTATTTAGAGGGCAAGTTGGTTAGGATGACATCTATGAGGGTGTCCGTGTTTACGGATTTGGGGTTATCTGGTGGGTTCATTGATAATTTCTGTGAGGTTGAGGGCATCAAGCTCAGATTGTAGGATGACCGGGGTGTTAAGCATGTCCCAGTCACCTAGCAGCACGAGCTCTGAAGATAGATGGGGGGCAATCAGTTCACATATGGTGTCCCCCTGGCGTCCACCCTCAGCAAGCGGCAACGGTGAGAGACTTGTTTCTAGAAAAGTGGATTTTTAAAAGTAGAAGCTCAAACTTTTTGGGCACAGACCTGGATAGTAAGACAGAACTCCGCAGGCTCTCTCTGCAGTAGATTGCAACACCGCCCCCTTTGGCAATTCTATCTTGTCGGAAAATGTTAGTTATAGTTAGGGATGGAAATTTCTGGGTTTTAGGTGGTCTTCCTGAGCAAGGATTCAGACACGGCCAGGACATCCGGGTTGGCAAAGTGTGCTAGGGCTTCTAATGTTAACATGCATGAAACCTAGGCTATTACGGTTACAGAAGTCAACAAATGATAGCGCCTGGGGAATGGGAGTGGAGCTAGGCACTGCAGGGCCTGGATTCACCTCCACATCACCAGAGGAACAGAGGAGGAGTAGAATGAGGGTACGGCTAAAGGCTAAATGAACTGGTCGCCTAGTATGTTCAGAACAGTGTAAAAGGAGCAGATATCTGGGCATGGCAGAAAAGATTCAAGGCATAATGTACAGACAAGGGTATGGTAGGATGTGAGTACAGTGAGGGTAAACCTGTGCATAGTGACAATGAAAGAGATAGTCTCTAGAAATAAAATTTAAGCCAGGTGATGTCACCGCATGTGTGGTAGGTGGAACTAAAGTGTTAAATAAGGCGTATTGAGCAGCTAGAGGCTCTACAGTGAAATAATGCAATAATTACTAACCAAAGCAGCAACGAACAAGGCATATTGACGTTAGCAACAGGCATGCGTAGCTGAGTGAACATAGGAGTCCAGTGAGTGGCTTCAGGCAGCAAGCGGCCAGGGCTAGCAAAAGGGCCTTGGAGGGATGTCGCAACGGAAGAAAGTCTGTTGTGGCCCCCTCGTGCTATTACGTCGTCAGACGGATCAGCAGGGCTCTGTGTGGTAAACCAGGCCAATTTGCAAAAAATAAATAAAAATAAAATATAAATTGGTGCAGTGATGGGCCTCTTAAGAAAACAGTCCGATGTGCTCTGGATAGCTAGCAGGCCACGATTAATATGCTAGCGGGTGGCCATCAGGGTAGAACGCGATGGCGGAGCCAGTTGAGAGAAATGATGGACCTTTGGGTCGCCGGGACATGGGCCTAGCAGATGGGCCTAGCAAGGCTGGCGCCAGGCTAATTGATTCTTGCTTTGGGACAGAGACATTAGCCAGGAGTGGCCACTCGGATAGCAGCTAGCTAACTGCGATGATCCAGGTGAAAAAAAGGTCAGAGCTTGAGGTAGGAATCCGGAGATAAATAAGTCAGATTTTCTCTGGTTTGGGTTGCGCTTAGCAGACTAGCAAGAGTTGTCCGTGCTAGAGGTAGCTGATGACCGCTAGCAGTGGCTAGCTGACTACTAGCTAGTAGCTAGTTAGCTGGCTAGCTTCTGTTGGAGTTCCGGTTCAGAAGACGGCTCAGCAGTGTTCCGTGTGGTGAAACCAGGCCAATTGGCAAACTAGGTATAGTGGCCAAAGAATTTGTCCGATGGGCCTCTTAAGCGGACAGTCCGATGTGTTCTAGACAGTAGCGGGCCGCAGTTTGCTAGTAGCCAGTTAGCTGGTAGCAAGTTAGCTGGCTAGCTTTTGATGGGGGATCCGAATTCTTAAGTATAAAATAGCAGATCCGTACCACATTGCRTGAGGCGGGTTGCAAGAGAGTATATTCAGTCCGTAGATGGAAAGTGATATTAAAATATATATACGGGRAAAAAACAAGGAAAAACAATGTTTACATGGGACAGGGAAGGACAAGATAATATCACACGTCCGACTKCTACGCCATCTTGGAACATAGAGATTGCCTACGGGCAAGGGATAAGTATGATTTTGGCAGGATGAAGGGGGCTGAGCCCCTTGTAGTCACTCCCAAAGATACCAGGCGCCCTTCCAGAGCACAGTATCCACTTAGTAAAGATGCTAATTGTAGGTATTACACATGTATATGCCTCACTGTTAGAACACGGAGCGTTAGTCCTGTGTCCACTCACCTTGCAACACCCCTATCTTGCCAGTAAGAAAAGGCGCCTCAGGTTGAATGTGTGTTTTGCTCAGCCCATGTGGTTCCCAATCCTACTACACTGTTGTCTGCAGTTCCAGCAACAGCAAATTGGTTTTCAGTTATTGATTTGGCTAATGCGTTTTTTTAGCATCCCCGTGGCAACATATTTTCAGTTCTGGTTTGCTTTTACATTCCTTGGCAAGAGATTTACTTGGACCAATGGTCCCCATGGGGTACACGGACTCCCCCCGCAATTTTTTCAACCGCATTGGCACAAAATTGAGGGTTTCCTTCCCCCGGAGGGGAGCACTCTAATACAGTATGTGGATGAGTTATTGCTATGCTCTGAGACTCTCCAGTCCTGTGAAACTGACACAAGAGCTCTGTCAGAGAACAGCCAAAGTATCAAAAGAGAAGTTGCAACTAATCTCCCAAACGGTTCAATATCTAGGTCATGATATCACTCCCAGCTGGGCACAGAGAGTGCAAGCCATTCTCTCTGTCCCACAGCCTGTTACCAAGTAACACATGATGTCACTGACTGGTATGGCAGGGTATTGTAGGGCGTGGCTGCCTGACTATGCTGAGGTTGTCCAGCCTCTCTCTGATCTCACTTATGGTCACAAAATGGCTATGAATGATAAGATAAAGTGGACCCCTGAGGGTTTGACGGCCCTGACAACACTGAAACAACTCATGACTACTTCCACATGCTTGGGGCTCCCTAACCACTCTAAACCATTTAATCTGTTTGTGTGTGAGAAAAATGGTTTGGGGTCTTCTGTTTTGACACAGGAACATGGAGGAAAGCAGAGACCAGTGGGTTACAATCCTAAACAATTGGACAGTGTGGCGAGAGGTTTGGTGTGTTGTTTAAAAGGCGGTGGCTGCTGCTACTGAAACTGTGTTAGCGTGTGCAGATATTGTGGTCCATGCTCTTATTTCACAGGCAAAGAGAGCACACCTGACTCCAGGGAGAATCTGAATGTGCTGCTCACAATGTGACCCTGAAGAGGTGCACTGTGCCCAATCCAGCTACACTGTTGCCGACCCCTGATGACTGCACAGCCCTTGTTGAAGATGGTATCCAAACCAAGGTCAGACTTAACTGATGTACCAATACAGAATGCTGATTTGGAATAATTTGTGGATGGCTCAGCGGTCTGACAAGGGAGAGCCACTTGTGGCTTATGCTGTAACARCATCTACCACACTTGAAAGTGCTAAATTGCCCTCACACCTCAAGCTGCTGAGTTGTTTGCTCTTATGAGAGCTTGCATTTTGGCTAAAGGACAAACTGTTACCATTTACACTGACAGTAGATATGCTTTTGGAACCCTCTGGAAGCAGTGAGGTTTTCTCACGTCATCAGGTAAGACAATCTCACATACGAAATGGGTTGACAACCTTTTAAAATGTGAGAAAAAAATATTTCACTTTATTTGGACTGGCAAACCAGATCAAGTTAAATGAGCATATTTATATAATAATATTATATATAATTAAAACGTTTAAATATTAAGGCATTAAGCCTCTCTCTTAAAGCCTAAATTGTACTGAAATTGTATATACAGTTTAAGTCGGAAGTTGACATGCACTTAGGTTGGAGTCATTAAAACTCGTTTTTCAACCACTCCACAAATTTCTTGTTAACAAACTATAGTTTTGGCAAGTCGTTTAGAACATCTACTTYGTGCATGACACAAGGCATTTTTCCCAACAATTGTTTACAGACAGATTATTTCACTTATAATTCATAGGACTCGTTTTACTGTGGATATAGTTACTTTTGTACCCATTTCCTCCAGCATCTTCACAAGGTCCTTTGYTGTTGTTCTGGGATTGATTTGCACTTTTCGCACCAAAATACGTTCATCTCTAGGAGACAGAACGCATCGA
>NC_036853.1:31047916-31049602 GCF_002910315.2 Salvelinus sp. IW2-2015 | reverse complement strand
ATTTGTACAGATGAACGTGGTACCTTCAGGCGTTTGGAAATTGCTCCCAAGGATGAACCAGACTTGTGGAGGTCTACAATTTTTTTTCCTGAGGTCTTGGCTGATTTCTTTTGATTTTCCCATGATGTCAAGCAAAGAGGTACTGAGTTTGAAGGTAGGCCTTGAAATACATCCACAGGTACACCTCCAGTTGACTCAAATGATGTCAATTAGCCTATCATATGCTTCCAAAGCCATGACATCATTTTCTGGAATTTTCCAAGCTGTTTAAAGGCACAGTTAACTTAGTGTATGTAAACTTCTGACCCACTGGAATTGTGATACAGTGAAATAAAACAAAAAAATTGTTGAGTGGTTGAAAAATGAGTTAATGACTCCAACCTAAGTGTATGTAAACTTCCGACTTCAACTGTATATATATAAAAATGAAATATCACATATACTTAAGTATTCAGACCCTATAGTCAGTGCTTTGTTGAAGCACCTTTGGCAGTGAATACAGCCTGGAGTCTTCTTGGGTATCACGCTACAAGCTAGGCATACATGTATTTGGGGAGTTTCTTCCATTTTTCTCTGCAGATCCTCTCAAGCTCTGTCAGGTTGGATGGGGAGCGTCACAGCACAGCTATTTTCAGATCTCTCCAGAGATGTTCGATCGGTTTCAAGTCCAGGCTCTGGCTGGSCMACTCAAGGACWTTCAGAGACTTGTCTCGAAGCCACTCCTACGTTGTCGTCGCTGTGTGCTTGGGGTCGTTGTACTGTTGGACGGTGAACCTAAGCCCCWGTCAGAGGTCCTGAGTGCTCTATAAGCAGGTTTTCATCAAGGATCTCTGTACTTTAGTCAGGATCGAGGGAAAGGGGAACTGAGCAGTCTCCCAGTCCCTGCCGCTGAAAAACATCCCATCAGCATGCTGCCATCACAATGCTTCACCGTAGGGATGGTGCCAGGTTTCCACTAGACGTGACAYTCAGGCCAAAGAGTTCAATCTTGKTTTCATTAAATACGAGAATCTTGTTTCTCTGGTCAGAGTCCTGTAGGTGCCTTTGGGCAAATTCCAAGCGGGCTGTCATGTGCCTTTTACTGAGGAGTGGCTTCCGTCTGGCCACTTAACCATAAAGGCCTGATTGGTGGAGTGCAGCAGAGATGGTTGTCCTTCTGGAAGGTTCTCCCAACTCAACAGAGGAACTCTGGAGCTCTGTAAGTTTGACCGTTGGGTTCTTGGTCACCTCCCTGACCAAGGCCCTTCTACCCAGATTGCTCAGTTTGGCCGAGCGGCCAGCTCTAGGAAGAGTCTTAAACGTCTTCCATTTAAGAATGATGGTGGCCACTGTGTTCTTTTGGGACCTTCAATGCTGCAGACATTTGTTGGTACCCTTCCCCAGATCTGTGCCTTCGACACAATCCAGTCTCGGCGCAATACGGACAATTCCGTAGACCTCCTGGCCTGGTTTAAGCTCTGACATGCACTGTCAACTGTGGGACCTTATATAGACAGGTGTGTGCCTTTCCAAATCATGTCCAATCAATTGAATGTACCACAGGTGGACTCCAATCAAGTTAAACAAAGTTGTTAAAAACCGACGCGTTTCGGCTGCATGGCCTTCGTCAGGGAGTACAGAAAAAGGAGACTCCCTGACGAAGGCCATGCAGCCGAAACGCGTCGGTTTTTTAAACAACTTTGTTTC
>NC_036853.1:31045415-31047817 GCF_002910315.2 Salvelinus sp. IW2-2015 | reverse complement strand
TCCCTTATGGTTCTCTATCTATCTATTTCCTTTGTATTCCATCCGTCCATTTTGCTACGATGTCTAATGAGGGTCCTGAACCTTCATATTTGTAAAATGTCTACTGATATTGCCCTAAAAATAAATAATTTACCCAAGAGTATAATGAGCACTATTATATATAGTGCATTGGACAAAATATTCAGACCCCTGACTTTCCCACATTTTGTTATGTTACAGCCTTATTCTAAAATTGATGACAATGGTTTTTTATTAATCAACACACAATAGCCCATAATGACAAAGTGAAAACAGGTTATTTGAAATATTTGCACATTTATAATAAACTTATTTAAATAAGTCATCAAAAAGAAAGGAGGACCAAGGCATCTTCATATATTAATTAAAATGCCTTTATTAGTAGGGCATGTTCAATAGAACAAAGTGTTAAAAACCGACGCGTTTCGGCTGCATGGCCTTCGTCAGGGAGTCTCCTTTTTCTTACTCCCTGACGAAGGCCATGCAGCCGAAACGCGTCGGTTTTTAACAACTTTGTTTCTATTGAACATGCCAACTAATAAAGCATTTTAATTAATTATATGAAGAGTGCCTTGGTCTCCCTTTCTTTTTGATGACCAATTTACACCGTTTTACCAAAAGAGCACCTTCTATCTACAAAATATCTATAGTTACCTTAGTACGGCGCTTCCCTTCCTGCCTCTTTCTACTATTTTAATAAAGTATTCAGACCCTTTGCTATGAGACTTCGATAATTGAGCTCAGGTGCATCCTGATTTCCATTGATAATCCTTGATGTTTCTACCTGCAAATATTTCAAATAACCTGTTTTCACTTTGTCATTATGGGCTATTGTGTGTTGATTAAATAAAACCATTGTCATCAATTTTAGAATAAGGCTGTAACATAACAAAATGTGGGAAAGTCAAGGGGTCTGAATATTTTCCAAATGCACTATATATATAGTGCATCATTATACTCTTGGGTAAATTATTTATTTTTAGGGCAATATCAGTAGACATTTTACAAATATGAAGGTTCAGGACCCTCATTAGACATCGTAGCAAAATGGACGGATGGAATACAAAAGGAAATAGAAAAATGGCATTATACAGGGAAAGACGGGTTAATCTGTGGCGTGTTGGAGTTAAGATCAGAATGAATGGTGAATTGGCAACTGTGGGTGAAAATCCAGCACTTGAAGAAAGAGGAAGTTAGAAATATGGATAATTATTTAACTACAGGTACCGTAGATGACAGCGAAATAGCAGTGGAAGTATTGTTGTCCGTTAGTTTACTCCAATTAGGGTAGGGATGGTAGGGGAGGAAAAAGTATAGAAAAAACCCCAAAAGAAATGGACAATTACATTGATAGAACCTACAATCTAGGTGTAATAGTAAAGCTGATCTACCSTCTTCCCACAAAAAAATAACCACAATCAAGTTAATTTGAACACTGTAAGAGTTGAATGGTGAACACCGCAACAGAGTTACATTTTGAACACTTCCAAAAGTCTTATTATAACACCAGTTCAGTGGGTGTTCACTGAAAGTATTGTACATTTAACACTTTCGAGTTAAATGTACACCATTGATTTTGCTGTGTGATGCATCCCGCCAATAGAGTTCCAGACACTTSTAGAATCTATATGAACCCGCATTGAAGCTGTTCTGGCGGCTTGTGGTTACCCAACGCCCTATTAAGACACTTTATGATCCCAGGGACCCGTTCCTGTAGGTTCATGCTCTACAACAGCATTCACCTTATGATATCCAGTGGAACAAACCCTTTACAATTAGGCTGCATCTAACTCTTTAAGGGGGGGGGGGGGTTAGAGGATTACTTATCCTCTCCTAGGTATTCCTTAAGAGGTGGGGTTTCCAGGTGTCTCGGAGAGGTGGTGATTGGACTCCCGCTGACGCTGGCGTCGTGAGGGAGTTTGTTCCACCATTGGTGGTGCCAGATGCACAAGCGAAACAAGTTTTGACTGGGCTGACGCGGGCAGCTGTACTGTTGCCCTCAGAGGTAGGGAGGCGAGCAGGCCAAGGTGGATGACGCAGTGCCCTTGTTTGGGTGGTAGGGCTGATCAGAGCCCTGAGGTACGGGAGGTGCCGTTCCCCTCACAGCTCCGTAGGCAAAGCACCTGGGTCTTTGTAGGCGGATGCAGCTTTCACTGGAAGCCAGTGGAGAGATCGAGAGCGGGGTGACGGTGAGAGAACTTGGGAAGTTGAACACCAGGACGGTGCGGCGTTCTGGATGAGTTGTATGGGGTTTTTAATTGGCACAGGCAGGGAGCCCAGCCAACAGCGAGTTGCAGTACATCAGACGGGAGATCTGGACAGTGCCTGGATTAGGACCTGCGCCGTTCCTGCGTGAGGCAGGGTCGTACTCTGCGAATGTGTAG